>NW_028128604.1:0-36249 GCF_965231255.1 Vanellus vanellus | reverse complement strand
CCTTCAAATGCCCCCACACAATTTGGGCCCTCTCTGCTTTCCTGCGCACTCTATCCTCAAAAAGGCACTTCGGGTGACCCTTCAAAATGCCCCCACACAATTTGGCCCTCTGCTTTCCTGCGCACTCTATCCTCAAAAGCACCTTTTTTCACTTTCGGCGCTGTTTGGAGCAAAAAGACAAACGTCCAGCTTTTGCTGCACAGCAAAGGTGCCAGCGGGAAAAGTGATGCTGCTTCTCACTGCCTCCTGGAACCCCTTCAAATGCCCCAACAATTTGGCCTCTGCTTTCCTGCACTCTATCCTCAAAAGCACCTTTTTTCACTTTCGGCGCTGTTTGGAGCAAAAAGACAAACGTCCAGCTTTTGCTGCCACAGCAAAAGGTGCCAGCGGGGAAAAGTGATGCTGCTTCTCACTGCCTCCTGGAACCCCTTCAAATGCCCCCAGACAATTTGGCCCTCTCTGCTTTCCTGCGCACTCTATCCTCAAAAGCACCTTTTTTCACTTTCGGCGCTGTTTGGAGCAAAAAAGACAAACGTCCATCTTTTGCTGCCACAGCAAAGGTGCCAGCGGGGAAAAGTGATGCTGCTTCTCACTGCCTCCTGGAACCCCTTCAAATGCCCCACACAATTTGGCCCTCTCTGCTTTCCTGAAAGTCTATCCTCAAAAGCACCTTTTTTCACTTTCGGCGCTGTTTGGAGCAAAAAGACAAACGTCCAGCTTTTGCTGCCACAGCAAAGGTGCCAGCGGGGAAAAGTGATGCTGCTTCTCACTGCCTCCTGGAACCCCTTCAAATGCCCCAGACAATTTGGCCCTCTCTGCTTTTCCTGAAAAGTCTATCCTCAAAAGCACCTTTTTCACTTTCGGCGCTGTTTTGGAGCCAAAAAGACAAACGTCCAGCTTTTGCTGCCACAGCAAAGGTGCCAGCGGGGAAAAGTGATGCTGCTTCTCACTGCCTCCTGGAACCCCTTCAAATGCCCCACACAATTTGGCCCTCTCTGCTTTCCTGAAAAGTCTATCCTCAAAAGCACCTTTTTTTCACTTTCGGCGCTGTTTGGAGCAAAAAAGACAAACGTCCAGCTTTTGCTGCCAAAGCAAAGGTGCCAGCGAGGAAAAGTGATGCTTCTTCTCACTGCCTCCTGGAACCCCTTCAAATGCCCCAGACAATTTGGCCCTCTCTGCTTTCCTGAAAAGTCTATCCTCAAAAGCACCTTTTTTCACTTTCGGCGCTGTTTGGAGCAAAAAAGACAAACGTCCAGCTTTTGCTGCCACAGCAAAGGTGCCAGCGGGAAAAGTGATGCTGCTTCTCACTGCCTCCTGGAACCCCTTCAAATGCCCCAGACAATTTGGCCCTCTCTGCTTTCCTGAAAAGTCTATCCTCAAAAGCACCTTTTTTCACTTTCGGCGCTGTTTGGAGCAAAAAAGACAAACGTCCAGCTTTTGCTGCCACAGCAAAGGTGCCAGCGGGGAAAAGTGATGCTGCTTCTCACTGCCTCCTGGAACCCCTTCAAATGCCCCACACAATTTGGCCCTCTCTGCTTTCCTGAAAAGTCTATCCTCAAAAGCACCTTTTTTCACTTTCGGCGCTGTTTGGAGCAAAAAAGACAAACGTCCAGCTTTTGCTGCCACAGCAAAGGTGCCAGCGGGAAAGTGATGCTGCTTCTCACTGCCTCCTTGAACCCCCTTCAAATGCCCACACAATTTGGCCCTCTCTGCTTTCCTGAAAAGTCTATCCTCAAAGCACCTTTTTTCACTTTCGGCGCTGTTTGGAGCAAAAAAGACAAACATTCAGCTTTTGCTGCCACAGCAAAGGTGCCAGCGGGGAAAAGTGATGCTGCTTCTCACAGCCTCCTGGAACCCCTTCAAATGCCCCACACAATTTGGCCCTCTCTGCTTTCCTGCGCACTCTATCCTCAAAAGCACCTTTTTTCACTTTCGGCGCTGTTTGGAGCAAAAAAGACAAACGTCCAGCTTTTGCTGCCACAGCAAAGGTGCCAGCGAGGAAAGTGATGCTGCTTTTCACTGCCTCCTGGAACCCCTTCAAATGCCCCACACAATTTGGCCCTCTCTGCTTTCCTGAAAAGTCTATCCTCAAAAGCACCTTTTTCACTTTCGGCGCTGTTTGGAGCAAAAAGACAAACGTCCAGCTTTTGCTGCCACAGCAAAGGTGCCAGCGGGGAAAAGTGATGCTGCTTCTCACTGCCTCCTGGAACCCCTTCAAATGCCCCACACAATTTGGCCCTCTCTGCTTTCCTGAAAAGTCTATCCTCAAAAGCACCTTTTTTCACTTTCGGCGCTGTTTGGAGCAAAAAAGACAAACGTCCCAGCTTTTGCTGCCACAGCAAAGGTGCCAGCGGGGAAAAGTGATGCTGCTTCTCACTGCCTCCTGGAACCCCTTCAAATGCCCCACACAATTTGGCCCTCTCTGCTTTCCTGCGCACGCTATCCTCAAAAGCACCTTTTTTCACTTTCGGCGCTGTTTGGAGCAAAAAAGACAAACGTCCAGCTTTGCTGCCACAGCAAAGGTGCCAGCGGGGAAAAGTGATGCTGCTTCTCACTGCCTCCTGGAACCCCTTCAAATGCCCCAGACAATTTGGCCCTCTCTGCTTTCCTGCGCACTCTATCCTCAAAGCACCTTTTTTCACTTCGGCGCTGTTTGGAGCAAAAAAGACAAAACGTCCAGCTTTTGCTGCCACAGCAAAGGTGCCAGCGGGGAAAAGTGATGCTGCTTCTCACTGCCTCCTGGAACCCCTTCAAATGCCCCACACAATTTGGCCCTCTCTGCTTTCCTGAAAAGTCTATCCTCAAAAGCACCTTTTTTCACTTTCGGCGCTGTTGGAGCAAAAAAGACAAACGTCCAGCTTTTGCTGCCACAGCAAAGGTGACAGCGGGGAAAAGTGATGCTGCTTCTCACTGCCTCCTGGAACCCCTTCAAATGCCCCACACAATTTGGCCCTCTCTGCTTTCCTGCGCACTCTATCCTCAAAAGCACCTTTTTTTCACTTTCGGCGCTGTTTGGAGCAGAAAGACAAACGTCCAGCTTTTGCTGCCACAGCAAAGGTGCCAGCGAGGAAAAGTGATGCTGCTTCTCACTGCCTCCTGCAACCCCTTCAAATGCCCCAGACAATTTGGCCCTCTCTGCTTTCCTGAAAAGTCTATCCTCAAAAGCACCTTTTTCACTTTCGGCGCTGTTTGGAGCAAAAAAGACAAACGTCCAGCTTTTGCTGCCACAGCAAAGGTGCCAGCGGGGAAAAGTGATGCTGCTTCTCACTGCCTCCTGGAACCCCTTCAAATGCCCCAGACAATTTGGCCCTCTCTGCTTTCCTGAAAAGTCTATCCTCAAAAGCACCTTTTTTTCACTTTCGGCGCTGTTTGGAGCAAAAAAGACAAACGTCCAGCTTTTGCTGCCACAGCAAAGGTGCCAGCGGGGGAAAAGTGATGCTGCTTCTCACTGCCTCCTGGAACCCCTTCAAATGCCCCACACAATTTTGGCCCTCTCTGCTTTCCTGAAAAGTCTATCCTCAAAAGCACCTTTTTCACTTTCGGCGCTGTTTGGAGCAAAAAAGACAAACGTCCAGCTTTTGCTGCCACAGCAAAGGTGCCAGCGGGGAAAAGTGATGCTGCTTCTCACTGCCTCCTGGAACCCCTTCAAATGCCCCACACAATTTGGCCCTCTCTGCTTTCCTGCGCACTCTATCCTCAAAAAGCAACTTTTTTCACTTTCGGCGCTGTTTGGAGCAAAAAAGACAAACGTCCAGCTTTTGCTGCCACAGCAAAGGTGCCAGCGAGGAAAAGTGATGCTGCTTCTCACTGCCTCCTGGAACCCCTTCAAATGCCCCAGACAATTTGGCCCTCTCTGCTTTCCTGCGCTTTCTATCCTCAAAAGCACCTTTTTTCACTTTCGGCGCTGTTTGGAGCAAAAAAGACAAACGTCTAGCTTTTGCTGCCACAGCAAAGGTGCCAGCGGGGAAAAGTGATGCTGCTTCTCACTGCCTCCTGGAACCCCTTCAAATGCCCCACACAATTTGGCCCTCTCTGCTTTCCTGAAAAGTCTATCCTCAAAAGCACCTTTTTTCACTTTCGGCGCTGTTTGGAGCAAGAAAGACAAACGTCCAGCTTTTGCTGCCACAGCAAAGGTGCCAGCGGGGAAAAGTGATGCTGCTTCTCACTGCCTCCTGGAACCCCTTCAAATGCCCCACACAATTTGGCCCTCTCTGCTTTCCTGCGCACGCTATCCTCAAAAGCACCTTTTTTCACTTTCGCCGCTGTTTGGAGCAAAAAAGACAAACGTCCAGCTTTTGCTGCCACAGCAAAGGTGCCAGGGGGGAAAAGTGAAGCTGCTTCTCACTGCCTCCTGGAACCCCTTCAAATGCCCCAGACAATTTGGCCCTCTCTGCTTTCCTGAAAAGTCTATCCTCAAAAGCACCTTTTTTCACTTTCGGCGCTGTTGGAGCAAAAAAGACAAACGTCCAGCTTTTGCTGCCACAGCAAAGGTGCCAGCGGGGAAAAGTGATGCTGCTTCTCACTGCCTCCTGGAACCCCTTCAAATGCCCCACACAATTTGGCCCTCTCTGCTTTCCTGAAAAGTCTATCCTCAAAAGCACCTTTTTTCACTTTCGGCGCTGTTTGGAGCAAAAAGACAAACGTCCAGCTTTTGCTGCCACAGCAAAGGTGCCAGCGGGGAAAAGTGATGCTGCTTCTCACTGCCTCCTGGAACCCCTTCAAATGCCCCACACAATTTGGCCCTCTCTGCTTTCCTGAAAAGTTTATCCTCAAAAGCACCTTTTTTCACTTTCGGCGCTGTTTGGAGCAAAAAAGACAAACGTCCAGCTTTTGCTGCCACAGCAAAGGTGCCAGCGGGGAAAAGTGATGCTGCTTCTCACTGCCTCCTGGAACCCGTTCAAATGCCCCAGACAATTTGGCCCTCTCTGCTTTCCTGAAAAGTCTATCCTCAAAAGCACCTTTTTTCACTTTCGGCGCTGTTTGGAGCAAAAAAGACAAACGTCCAGCTTTTGCTGCCACAGCAAAGGTGCCAGCGGGGAAAAGTGATGCTGCTTCTCACTGCCTCCTGGAACCCCTTCAAATGCCCCACACAATTTGGCCCTCTCTGCTTTCCTGAAAAGTCTATCCTCAAAAGCACCTTTTTTCACTTTCGCCGCTGTTTGAAGCAAAAAAGACAAACGTCCAGCTTTTGCTGCCACAGCAAAGGTGCCAGCGGGGAAAAGTGATGCTGCTTCTCACTGCCTCCTGGAACCCCTTCAAATGCCCCAGACAATTTGGCCCTCTCTGCTTTCCTGAAAAGTCTATCCTCAAAAGCACCTTTTTTCACTTTCGGCGCTGTTTGGAGCAAAAAAGACAAACGTCCAGCTTTTGCTGCCACAGCAAAGGTGCCAGCGGGGAAAAGTGATGCTGCTTCTCACTGCCTCCTGGAACCCCTTCAAATGCCCCACACAATTTGGCCCTCTCTGCTTTCCTGAAAAGTCTATCCTCAAAAGCACCTTTTTTCACTTTCGGCGCTGTTTGGAGCAAAAAAGACAAACATCCAGCTTTTGCTGCCACAGCAAAGGTGCCAGCGGGGAAAAGTGATGCTGCTTCTCACTGCCTCCTGGAACCCCTTCAAATGCCCCACACAATTTGGCCCTCTCTGCTTTCCTGCGCACTCTATCCTCAAAAGCACCTTTTTTCTCTTTCGGCGCTGTTTGGAGCAAAAAAGACAAACGTCCAGCTTTTGCTGCCACAGCAAAGGTGCCAGCGAGGAAAAGTGATGCTGCTTTTCACTGCCTCCTGGAACCCCTTCAAATGCCCCACACAATTTGGCCCTCTCTGCTTTCCTGCGCACGCTATCCTCAAAAGCACCTTTTTTCACTTTCGGCGCTGTTTGGAGCAAAAAAGACAAACGTCCAGCTTTTGCTGCCACAGCAAAGGTGCCAGCGGGGAAAAGTGATGCTGCTTCTCACTGCCTCCTGGAACCCCTTCAAATGCCCCACACAATTTGGCCCTCTCTGCTTTCCTGAAAAGTCTATCCTCAAAAGCACCTTTTTTCACTTTCGGCGCTGTTTGGAGCAAAAAAGACAAACGTCCAGCTTTTGCTGCCACAGCAAAAGTGCCAGCGGGGAAAAGTGATGCTGCTTCTCACTGCCTCCTGGAACCCCTTCAAATGCCCCACACAATTTGGCCCTCTCTGCTTTCCTGCGCACGCTATCCTCAAAAGCACCTTTTTTCACTTTCGGCGCTGTTTGGAGCAAAAAAGACAAACGTCCAGCTTTTGCTGCCACAGCAAAGGTGCCAGCGGGGAAAAGTGATGCTGCTTCTCACTGCCTCCTGGAACCCCTTCAAATGCCCCACACAATTTGGCCCTCTCTGCTTTCCTGCGCACTCTATCCTCAAAAGCACCTTTTTTCACTTTCGGCGCTGTTTGGAGCAAAAAAGACAAACGTCCAGCTTTTGCTGCCACAGCAAAGGTGCCAGCGGGGAAAAGTGATGCTGCTTCTCACTGCCTCCTGGAACCCCTTCAAATGCCCCACACAATTTGGCCCTCTCTGCTTTCCTGCACACTCTATCCTCAAAAGCACCTTTTTTCACTTTCGGCGCTGTTTGGAGCAAAAAAGACAAACGTCCAGCTTTTGCTGCCACAGCAAAGGTGCCAGCGGGGAAAAGTGATGCTGCTTCTCACTGCCTCCTGGAACCCCTTCAAATGCCCCACACAATTTGGCCCTCTCTGCTTTCCTGAAAAGTCTATCCTCAAAAGCACCTTTTTTCACTTTCGGCGCTGTTTGGAGCAAAAAAGACAAACGTCCAGCTTTTGCTGCCACAGCAAAGGTGCCAGCGGGGAAAAGTGATGCTGCTTCTCACTGCCTCCTGGAACCCCTTCAAATGCCCCACACAATTTGGCCCTCTCTGCTTTCCTGCGCACTCTATCCTCAAAAGCACCTTTTTTCACTTTCGGCGCTGTTTGGAGCAGAAAAGACAAACGTCCAGCTTTTGCTGCCACAGCAAAGGTGCCAGCGAGGAAAAGTGATGCTGCTTCTCACTGCCTCCTGGAACCCCTTCAAATGCCCCACACAATTTGGCCCTCTCTGCTTTCCTGAAAAGTCTATCCTCAAAAGCACCTTTTTTCACTTTCGGCGCTGTTTGGAGCAAAAAAGACAAACGTCTAGCTTTTGCTGCCACAGCAAAGGTGTCAGCGGGGAAAAGTGATGCTGCTTCTCACTTCCTCCTGGAACCCCTTCAAATGCCCCAGACAATTTGGCCCTCTCTGCTTTCCTGAAAAGTCTATCCTCAAAAGCACCTTTTTTCACTTTCGGCGCTGTTTGGAGCAAGAAAGACAAACGTCCAGCTTTTGCTGCCACAGCAAAGGTGCCAGCGGGGAAAAGTGATGCTGCTTCTCACTGCCTCCTGGAACCCCTTCAAATGCCCCACACAATTTGGCCCTCTCTGCTTTCCTGCGCACGCTATCCTCAAAAGCACCTTTTTTCACTTTCGGCGCTGTTTGGAGCAAAAAAGACAAACGTCCAGCTTTTGCTGCCACAGCAAAGGTGCCAGCGGGGAAAAGTGATGCTGCTTCTCACTGCCTCCTGCAACCCCTTCAAATGCCCCAGACAATTTGGCCCTCTCTGCTTTCCTGAAAAGTCTATCCTCAAAAGCACCTTTTTTCACTTTCGGCGCTGTTTGGAGCAAAAAAGACAAACGTCCAGCTTTTGCTGCCACAGCAAAGGTGCCAGCGGGGAAAAGTGATGCTGCTTCTCACTGCCTCCTGGAACCCCTTCAAATGCCCCAGACAATTTGGCCCTCTCTGCTTTCCTGAAAAGTCTATCCTCAAAAGCACCTTTTTTCACTTTCGGCGCTGTTTGGAGCAAAAAAGACAAACGTCCAGCTTTTGCTGCCACAGCAAAGGTGCCAGCGGGGAAAAGTGATGCTGCTTCTCACTGCCTCCTGGAACCCCTTCAAATGCCCCACACAATTTGGCCCTCTCTGCTTTCCTGAAAAGTCTATCCTCAAAAGCACCTTTTTTCACTTTCGGCGCTGTTTGGAGCAAAAAAGACAAACGTCCAGCTTTTGCTGCCACAGCAAAGGTGCCAGCGGGGAAAAGTGATGCTGCTTCTCACTGCCTCCTGGAACCCCTTCAAATGCCCCACACAATTTGGCCCTCTCTGCTTTCCTGCGCACTCTATCCTCAAAAGCACCTTTTTTCACTTTCGGCGCTGTTTGGAGCAAAAAAGACAAACGTCTAGCTTTTGCTGCCACAGCAAAGGTGCCAGCGGGGAAAAGTGATGCTGCTTCTCACTGCCTCCTGGAACCCCTTCAAATGCCCCACACAATTTGGCCCTCTCTGCTTTCCTGAAAAGTCTATCCTCAAAAGCACCTTTTTTCACTTTCGGCGCTGTTTGGAGCAAGAAAGACAAACGTCCAGCTTTTGCTGCCACAGCAAAGGTGCCAGCGGGGAAAAGTGATGCTGCTTCTCACTGCCTCCTGGAACCCCTTCAAATGCCCCACACAATTTGGCCCTCTCTGCTTTCCTGCGCACGCTATCCTCAAAAGCACCTTTTTTCACTTTCGCCGCTGTTTGGAGCAAAAAAGACAAACGTCCAGCTTTTGCTGCCACAGCAAAGGTGCCAGCGGGGAAAAGTGAAGCTGCTTCTCACTGCCTCCTGGAACCCCTTCAAATGCCCCAGACAATTTGGCCCTCTCTGCTTTCCTGAAAAGTCTATCCTCAAAAGCACCTTTTTTCACTTTCGGCGCTGTTTGGAGCAAAAAAGACAAACGTCCAGCTTTTGCTGCCACAGCAAAGGTGCCAGCGGGGAAAAGTGATGCTGCTTCTCACTGCCTCCTGGAACCCCTTCAAATGCCCCACACAATTTGGCCCTCTCTGCTTTCCTGCGCACGCTATCCTCAAAAGCACCTTTTTTCACTTTCGGCGCTGTTTGGAGCAAAAAAGACAAACGTCCAGCTTTTGCTGCCACAGCAAAGGTGCCAGCGGGGAAAAGTGATGCTGCTTCTCACTGCCTCCTGGAACCCCTTCAAATGCCCCACACAATTTGGCCCTCTCTGCTTTCCTGAAAAGTCTATCCTCAAAAGCACCTTTTTTCACTTTCGGCGCTGTTTGAAGCAAAAAAGACAAACGTCCAGCTTTTGCTGCCACAGCAAAGGTGCCAGCGGGGAAAAGTGATGCTGCTTCTCACTGCCTCCTGGAACCCCTTCAAATGCCCCACACAATTTGGCCCTCTCTGCTTTCCTGCGCACTCTATCCTCAAAAGCACCTGTTCTCACTTTCGGCGCTGTTTGGAGCAAAAAAGACAAACGTCCAGCTTTTGCTGCCACAGCAAAGGTGCCAGCGGGGAAAAGTGATGCTGCTTCTCACTGCCTCCTGGAACCCCTTCAAATGCCCCACACAATTTGGCCCTCTCTGCTTTCCTGCGCACTCTATCCTCAAAAGCACCTTTTTTCACTTTCGGCGCTGTTTGGAGCAAAAAAGACAAACGTCCAGCTTTTGCTGCCACAGCAAAGGTGCCAGCGGGGAAAAGTGATGCTGCTTCTCACTGCCTCCTGGAACCCCTTCAAATGCCCCAGACAATTTGGCCCTCTCTGCTTTCCTGAAAAGTCTATCCTCAAAAGCACCTTTTTTCACTTTCGGCGCTGTTTGGAGCAAAAAAGACAAACGTCCAGCTTTTGCTGCCACAGCAAAGGTGCCAGCGGGGAAAAGTGATGCTGCTTCTCACTGCCTCCTGGAACCCCTTCAAATGCCCCAGACAATTTGGCCCTCTCTGCTTTCCTGAGCACGCTATCCTCAAAAGCACCTGTTCTCACTTTCGGCGCTGTTTGGAGCAAAAAAGACAAACGTCCAGCTTTTGCTGCCACAGCAAAGGTGCCAGCGGGGAAAAGTGATGCTGCTTCTCACTGCCTCCTGGAACCCCTTCAAATGCCCCACACAATTTGGCCCTCTCTGCTTTCCTGCGCACTCTATCCTCAAAAGCACCTTTTTTCACTTTCGGCGCTGTTTGGAGCAAAAAAGACAAACGTCCAGCTTTTGCTGCCACAGCAAAGGTGCCAGCGGGGAAAAGTGATGCTGCTTCTCACTGCCTCCTGGAACCCCTTCAAATGCCCCACACAATTTGGCCCTCTCTGCTTTCCTGCGCACGCTATCCTCAAAAGCACCTTTTTTCACTTTCGGCGCTGTTTGGAGCAAAAAAGACAAACGTCCAGCTTTTGCTGCCACAGCAAAGGTGCCAGCGGGGAAAAGTGATGCTGCTTCTCACTGCCTCCTGGAACCCCTTCAAATGCCCCAGACAATTTGGCCCTCTCTGCTTTCCTGAAAAGTCTATCCTCAAAAGCACCTTTTTTCACTTTCGGCGCTGTTTGGAGCAAAAAAGACAAACGTCCAGCTTTTGCTGCCACAGCAAAGGTGCCAGCGGGGAAAAGTGATGCTGCTTCTCACTGCCTCCTGGAACCCCTTCAAATGCCCCAGACAATTTGGCCCTCTCTGCTTTCCTGAAAAGTCTATCCTCAAAAGCACCTTTTTTCACTTTCGGCGCTGTTTGGAGCAAAAAAGACAAACGTCCAGCTTTTGCTGCCACAGCAAAGGTGCCAGCGGGGAAAAGTGATGCTGCTTCTCACTGCCTCCTGGAACCCCTTCAAATGCCCCACACAATTTGGCCCTCTCTGCTTTCCTGAAAAGTCTATCCTCAAAAGCACCTTTTTTCACTTTCGGCGCTGTTTGAAGCAAAAAAGACAAACGTCCAGCTTTTGCTGCCACAGCAAAGGTGCCAGCGGGGAAAAGTGATGCTGCTTCTCACTGCCTCCTGGAACCCCTTCAAATGCCCCACACAATTTGGCCCTCTCTGCTTTCCTGAAAAGTCTATCCTCAAAAGCACCTTTTTTCACTTTCGGCGCTGTTTGGAGCAAAAAAGACAAACGTCCAGCTTTTGCTGCCACAGCAAAGGTGCCAGCGGGGAAAAGTGATGCTGCTTCTCACTGCCTCCTGGAACCCCTTCAAATGCCCCAGACAATTTGGCCCTCTCTGCTTTCCTGAGCACGCTATCCTCAAAAGCACCTGTTCTCACTTTCGGCGCTGTTTGGAGCAAAAAAGACAAACGTCCAGCTTTTGCTGCCACAGCAAAGGTGCCAGCGGGGAAAAGTGATGCTGCTTCTCACTGCCTCCTGGAACCCCTTCAAATGCCCCAGACAATTTGGCCCTCTCTGCTTTCCTGCGCACTCTATCCTCAAAAGCACCTTTTTTCACTTTCGGCGCTGTTTGAAGCCAAAAAGACAAATGTCCAGCTTTTGCTGCCACAGCAAAGGTGCCAGCGGGGAAAAGTGATTCTGCTTCTCACTGCCTCCTGGAACCCCTTCAAATGCCCCAGACAATTTGGCCCTCTCTGCTTTCCTGAAAAGTTTATCCTCAAAAGCACCTTTTTTCACTTTCGGCGCTGTTTGGAGCAAAAAAGACAAACGTCCAGCTTTTGCTGCCACAGCAAAGGTGCCAGCGGGGAAAAGTGATGCTGCTTCTCACTGCCTCCTGGAACCCCTTCAAATGCCCCACACAATTTGGCCCTCTCTGCTTTCCTGCGCACGCTATCCTCAAAAGCACCTTTTTTCACTTTCGGCGCTGTTTGGAGCAAAAAAGACAAACGTCCAGCTTTTGCTGCCACAGCAAAGGTGCCAGCGGGGAAAAGTGATGCTGCTTCTCACTGCCTCCTGGAACCCCTTCAAATGCCCCAGACAATTTGGCCCTCTCTGCTTTCCTGAAAAGTCTATCCTCAAAAGCACCTTTTTTAACTTTCGGCGCTGTTTGGAGCAAAAAAGACAAACGTCCAGCTTTTGCTGCCACAGCAAAGGTGCCAGCGGGGAAAAGTGATGCTGCTTCTCACTGCCTCCTGGAACCCCTTCAAATGCCCCAGACAATTTGGCCCTCTCTGCTTTCCTGCGTACTCTAGCCTCAAAAGCACCTTTTTTCACTTTCGGCGCTGTTTGGAGCAAAAAAGACAAACGTCCAGCTTTTGCTGCCACAGCAAAGGTGCCAGCGGGGAAAAGTGATGCTGCTTCTCACTGCCTCCTGGAACCCCTTCAAATGCCCCACACAATTTGGCCCTCTCTGCTTTCCTGAAAAGTCTATCCTCAAAAGCACCTTTTTTCACTTTCGGCGCTGTTTGGAGCCAAAAAGACAAACGTCCAGCTTTTGCTGCCACAGCAAAGGTGCCAGCGGGGAAAAGTGATTCTGCTTCTCACTGCCTCCTGGAACCCCTTCAAATGCCCCAGACAATTTGGCCCTCTCTGCTTTCCTGAAAAGTTTATCCTCAAAAGCACCTTTTTTCACTTTCGCCGCTGTTTGAAGCAAAAAAGACAAACGTCCAGCTTTTGCTGCCACAGCAAAGGTGCCAGCGGGGAAAAGTGATGCTGCTTCTCACTGCCTCCTGGAACCCCTTCAAATGCCCCAGACAATTTGGCCCTCTCTGCTTTCCTGAAAAGTCTATCCTCAAAAGCACCTTTTTTCACTTTCGGCGCTGTTTGGAGCAAAAAAGACAAACGTCCAGCTTTTGCTGCCACAGCAAAGGTGCCAGCGGGGAAAAGTGATGCTGCTTCTCACTGCCTCCTGGAACCCCTTCAAATGCCCCACACAATTTGGCCCTCTCTGCTTTCCTGAAAAGTCTATCCTCAAAAGCACCTTTTTTCACTTTCGGCGCTGTTTGAAGCAAAAAAGACAAACGTCCAGCTTTTGCTGCCACAGCAAAGGTGCCAGCGGGGAAAAGTGATGCTGCTTCTCACTGCCTCCTGGAACCCCTTCAAATGCCCCACACAATTTGGCCCTCTCTGCTTTCCTGAAAAGTCTATCCTCAAAAGCACCTTTTTTCACTTTCGGCGCTGTTTGGAGCAAAAAAGACAAACGTCCAGCTTTTGCTGCCACAGCAAAGGTGCCAGCGGGGAAAAGTGATGCTGCTTCTCACTGCCTCCTGGAACCCCTTCAAATGCCCCAGACAATTTGGCCCTCTCTGCTTTCCTGAGCACGCTATCCTCAAAAGCACCTTTTTTCACTTTCGGCGCTGTTTGGAGCAAAAAAGACAAACGTCCAGCTTTTGCTGCCACAGCAAAGGTGCCAGCGGGGAAAAGTGATGCTGCTTCTCACTGCCTCCTGGAACCCCTTCAAATGCCCCAGACAATTTGGCCCTCTCTGCTTTCCTGAGCACGCTATCCTCAAAAGCACCTGTTCTCACTTTCGGCGCTGTTTGGAGCAAAAAAGACAAACGTCCAGCTTTTGCTGCCACAGCAAAGGTGCCAGCGGGGAAAAGTGATGCTGCTTCTCACTGCCTCCTGGAACCCCTTCAAATGCCCCAGACAATTTGGCCCTCTCTGCTTTCCTGAAAAGTCTATCCTCAAAAGCACCTTTTTTCACTTTCGGCGCTGTTTGGAGCAAAAAAGACAAACGTCCAGCTTTTGCTGCCACAGCAAAGGTGCCAGCGGGGAAAAGTGATGCTGCTTCTCACTGCCTCCTGGAACCCCTTCAAATGCCCCAGACAATTTGGCCCTCTCTGCTTTCCTGAAAAGTCTATCCTCAAAAGCACCTTTTTTCACTTTCGGCGCTGTTTGGAGCAAAAAAGACAAACGTCCAGCTTTTGCTGCCACAGCAAAGGTGCCAGCGGGGAAAAGTGATGCTGCTTCTCACTGCCTCCTGGAACCCCTTCAAATGCCCCACACAATTTGGCCCTCTCTGCTTTCCTGCGCACTCTATCCTCAAAAGCACCTTTTTTCACTTTCGGCGCTGTTTGGAGCAAAAAAGACAAACGTCCAGCTTTTGCTGCCACAGCAAAGGTGCCAGCGAGGAAAAGTGATGCTGCTTCTCACTGCCTCCTGGAACCCCTTCAAATGCCCCACACAATTTGGCCCTCTCTGCTTTCCTGCGCTTTCTATCCTCAAAAGCACCTTTTTTCACTTTCGGCGCTGTTTGGAGCAAAAAAGACAAACGTCCAGCTTTTGCTGCCACAGCAAAGGTGCCAGCGGGGAAAAGTGATGCTGCTTCTCACTGCCTCCTGGAACCCCTTCAAATGCCCCACACAATTTGGCCCTCTCTGCTTTCCTGAAAAGTCTATCCTCAAAAGCACCTTTTTTCACTTTCGGCGCTGTTTGGAGCAAAAAAGACAAACGTCCAGCTTTTGCTGCCACAGCAAAGGTGTCAGCGGGGAAAAGTGATGCTGCTTCTCACTGCCTCCTGGAACCCCTTCAAATGCCCCAGACAATTTGGCCCTCTCTGCTTTCCTGAAAAGTCTATCCTCAAAAGCACCTTTTTTCACTTTCGGCGCTGTTTGGAGCAAAAAACACAAACGTCCAGCTTTTGCTGCCACAGCAAAGGTGCCAGCGGGGAAAAGTGATGCTGCTTCTCACTGCCTCCTGGAACCCCTTCAAATGCCCCAGACAATTTGGCCCTCTCTGCTTTCCTGAAAAGTCTATCCTCAAAAGCACCTTTTTTCACTTTCGGCGCTGTTTGGAGCAAAAAAGACAAACGTCCAGCTTTTGCTGCCACAGCAAAGGTGCCAGCGGGGAAAAGTGATGCTGCTTCTCACTGCCTCCTGGAACCCCTTCAAATGCCCCACACAATTTGGCCCTCTCTGCTTTCCTGCGCACTCTATCCTCAAAAGCACCTTTTTTCACTTTCGGCGCTGTTTGGAGCAAAAAAGACAAACGTCCAGCTTTTGCTGCCACAGCAATAGTGCCAGCGAGGAAAAGTGATGCTGCTTCTCACTGCCTCCTGGAACCCCTTCAAATGCCCCAGACAATTTGGCCCTCTCTGCTTTCCTGAAAAGTCTATCCTCAAAAGCACCTTTTTTCACTTTCGGCGCTGTTTGGAGCAAACAAGACAAACGTCCAGCTTTTGCTGCCACAGCAAAGGTGCCAGTGGGGAAAAGTGATGCTGCTTCTCACTGCCTCCTGGAACCCCTTCAAATGCCCCAGACAATTTGGCCCTCTCTGCTTTCCTGAAAAGTCTATCCTCAAAAGCACCTTTTTTCACTTTCGGCGCTGTTTGGAGCAAAAAAGACAAACGTCCAGCTTTTGCTGCCACAGCAAAGGTGCCAGTGGGGAAAAGTGATGCTGCTTCTCACTGCCTCCTGGAACCCCTTCAAATGCCCCACACAATTTGGCCCTCTCTGCTTTCCTGCGCACTCTATCCTCAAAAGCACCTTTTTTCACTTTCGGCGCTGTTTGGAGCAAAAAAGACAAACGTCCAGCTTTTGCTGCCACAGCAATAGTGCCAGCGAGGAAAAGTGATGCTGCTTCTCACTGCCTCCTGGAACCCCTTCAAATGCCCCACACAATTTGGCCCTCTCTGCTTTCCTGAAAAGTCTATCCTCAAAAGCACCTTTTTTCACTTTCGGCGCTGTTTGGAGCAAAAAAGACAAACGTCTAGCTTTTGCTGCCACAGCAAAGGTGCCAGCGGGGAAAAGTGATGCTGCTTCTCACTGCCTCCTGGAACCCCTTCAAATGCCCCACACAATTTGGCCCTCTCTGCTTTCCTGAAAAGTCTATCCTCAAAAGCACCTTTTTTCACTTTCGGCGCTGTTTGGAGCAAAAGAGACAAACGTCCAGCTTTTGCTGCCACAGCAAAGGTGCCAGCGGGGAAAAGTGATGCTGCTTCTCACTGCCTCCTGGAACCCCTTCAAATGCCCCACACAATTTGGCCCTCTCTGCTTTCCTGCGCACGCTATCCTCAAAAGCACCTTTTTTCACTTTCGGCGCTGTTTGGAGCAAAAAAGACAAACGTCCAGCTTTTGCTGCCACAGCAAAGGTGTCAGCGGGGAAAAGTGATGCTGCTTCTCACTGCCTCCTGGAACCCCTTCAAATGCCCCACACAATTTGGCCCTCTCTGCTTTCCTGCGCTTTCTATCCTCAAAAGCACCTTTTTTCACTTTCGGCGCTGTTTGGAGCAAAAAAGACAAACGTCCAGCTTTTGCTGCCACAGCAAAGGTGCCAGCGGGGAAAAGTGATGCTGCTTCTCACTGCCTCCTGGAACCCCTTCAAATGCCCCAGACAATTTGGCCCTCTCTGCTTTCCTGAAAAGTCTATCCTCAAAAGCACCTTTTTTCACTTTCGGCGCTGTTTGGAGCAAAAAAGACAAACGTCCAGCTTTTGCTGCCACAGCAAAGGTGCC
Source organism: Vanellus vanellus (assembly GCF_965231255.1). Lineage (NCBI taxonomy): Eukaryota > Metazoa > Chordata > Aves > Charadriiformes > Charadriidae > Vanellus > Vanellus vanellus. The sequence continues at coordinate 20,120 of NW_028128604.1, read as the reverse complement.
AGCGGGGAAAAGTGATGCTGCTTCTCACTGCCTCCTGGAACCCCTTCAAATGCCCCACACAATTTGGCCCTCTCTGCTTTCCTGAAAAGTCTATCCTCAAAAGCACCTTTTTTCACTTTCGGCGCTGTTTGAAGCAAAAAAGACAAACGTCCAGCTTTTGCTGCCACAGCAAAGGTGCCAGCGGGGAAAAGTGATGCTGCTTCTCACTGCCTCCTGGAACCCCTTCAAATGCCCCAGACAATTTGGCCCTCTCTGCTTTCCTGAAAAGTCTATCCTCAAAAGCACCTTTTTTCACTTTCGGCGCTGTTTGGAGCAAAAAAGACAAACATCCAGCTTTTGCTGCCACAGCAAAGGTGCCAGCGGGGAAAAGTGATGCTGCTTCTCACTGCCTCCTGGAACCCCTTCAAATGCCCCACACAATTTGGCCCTCTCTGCTTTCCTGAGCACGCTATCCTCAAAAGCACCTGTTTTCACTTTCGGCGCTGTTTGGAGCAAAAAAGACAAACGTCCAGCTTTTGCTGCCACAGCAAAGGTGCCAGCGGGGAAAAGTGATGCTGCTTCTCACTGCCTCCTGGAACCCCTTCAAATGCCCCAGACAATTTGGCCCTCTCTGCTTTCCTGCGCACTCTATCCTCAAAAGCACCTTTTTTCACTTTCGGCGCTGTTTGAAGCAAAAAAGACAAATGTCCAGCTTTTGCTGCCACAGCAAAGGTGCCAGCGGGGAAAAGTGATGCTGCTTCTCACTGCCTCCTGGAACCCCTTCAAATGCCCCACACAATTTGGCCCTCTCTGCTTTCCTGAAATGTTTATCCTCAAAACCACCTTTTTTAACTTTCGGCGCTGTTTGGAGCAAAAAAGACAAACGTCCAGCTTTTGCTGCCACAGCAAAGGTGCCAGCGGGGAAAAGTGATGCTGCTTCTCACTGCCTCCTGGAACCCCTTCAAATGCCCCACATAACTTGGCCCTCTCTGCTTTCCTGCGCACGCTATCCTCAAAAGCACCTTTTTTCACTTTCGGCGCTGTTTGGAGCAAAAAAGACAAACGTCCAGCTTTTGCTGCCACAGCAAAGGTGCCAGCGGGGAAAAGTGATGCTGCTTCTCACTGCCTCCTGGAACCCCTTCAAATGCCCCACACAATTTGGCCCTCTCTGCTTTCCTGAAAAGTCTATCCTCAAAAGCACCTTTTTTCACTTTCGGCGCTGTTTGGAGCAAAAAAGACAAACGTCCAGCTTTTGCTGCCACAGCAAAGGTGCCAGCGGGGAAAAGTGATGCTGCTTCTCACTGCCTACTGGAACCCCTTCAAATGCCCCACACAATTTGGCCCTCTCTGCTTTCCTGCGCACGCTATCCTCAAAAGCACCTTTTTTCACTTTCGGCGCTGTTTGAAGCAAAAAAGACAAACGTCCAGCTTTTGCTGCCACAGCAAAGGTGCCAGCGGGGAAAAGTGATGCTGCTTCTCACTGCCTCCTGGAACCCCTTCAAATGCCCCAGACAATTTGGCCCTCTCTGCTTTCCTGAAAAGTCTATCCTCAAAAGCACCTTTTTTCACTTTCGGCGCTGTTTGGAGCAAAAAAGACAAACGTCCAGCTTTTGCTGCCACAGCAAAGGTGCCAGCGGGGAAAAGTGATGCTGCTTCTCACTGCCTCCTGGAACCCCTTCAAATGCCCCACACAATTTGGCCCTCTCTGCTTTCCTGCGCACGCTATCCTCAAAAGAACCTTTTTTCACTTTCAGCGCTGTTTGAAGCAAAAAAACAAACGTCCAGCTTTTGCTGCCACAGCAAAGGTGCCAGCGGGGAAAAGTGATGCTGCTTCTCACTGCCTCCTGGAACCCCTTCAAATGCCCCACACAATTTGGCCCTCTCTGCTTTCCTGAAAAGTCTATCCTCAAAAGCACCTTTTTTCACTTTCGGCGCTGTTTGGAGCAAAAAAGACAAACGTCCAGCTTTTGCTGCCACAGCAAAGGTGCCAGCGGGGAAAAGTGATGCTGCTTCTCACTGCCTCCTGGAACCCCTTCAAATGCCCCACACAATTTGGCCCTCTCTGCTTTCCTGAGCACGCTATCCTCAAAAGCACCCGTTTTCACTTTCGGCGCTGTTTGGAGCAAAAAAGACAAACGTCCAGCTTTTGCTGCCACAGCAAAGGTGCCAGCGGGGAAAAGTGATGCTGCTTCTCACTGCCTCCTGGAACCCCTTCAAATGCCCCAGACAATTTGGCCCTCTCTGCTTTCCTGAAAATTCTATCCTCAAAAGCACCTTTTTTCACTTTCGGCGCTGTTTGGAGCAAAAAAGACAAACGTCCAGCTTTTGCTGCCACAGCAAAGGTGCCAGCGGGGAAAAGTGATGCTGCTTCTCACTGCCTCCTGGAACCCCTTCAAATGCCCCACACAATTTGGCCCTCTCTGCTTTCCTGCGCACTCTAGCCTCAAAAGCACCTTTTTTCACTTTCGGCGCTGTTTGGAGCAAAAAAGACAAACGTCCAGCTTTTGCTGCCACAGCAAAGGTGCCAGCGGGGAAAAGTGATGCTGCTTCTCACTGCCTCCTGGAACCCCTTCAAATGCCCCACAGAATTTGGCCCTCTCTGCTTTCCTGAGCACGCTATCCTCAAAAGCACCTGTTTTCACTTTCGGCGCTGTTTGGAGCAAAAAAGACAAACGTCCAGCTTTTGCTGCCACAGCAAAGGTGCCAGCGGGGAAAAGTGATGCTGCTTCTCACTGCCTCCTGGAACCCCTTCAAATGCCCCAGACAATTTGGCCCTCTCTGCTTTCCTGCGCACTCTAGCCTCAAAAGCACCTTTTTTCACTTTCGGCGCTGTTTGAAGCAAAAAAGACAAATGTCCAGCTTTTGCTGCCACAGCAAAGGTGCCAGCGGGGAAAAGTGATGCTGCTTCTCACTGCCTCCTGGAACCCCTTCAAATGCCCCAGACAATTTGGCCCTCTCTGCTTTCCTGAAAAGTTTATCCTCAAAACCACCTTTTTTCACTTTCGGCGCTGTTTGGAGCAAAAAAGACAAACGTCCAGCTTTTGCTGCCACAGCAAAGGTGCCAGCGGGGAAAAGTGATGCTGCTTCTCACTGCCTCCTGGAACCCCTTCAAATGCCCCAGACAATTTGGCCCTCTCTGCTTTCCTGAAAAGTCTATCCTCAAAAGCACCTTTTTTCACTTTCGGCGCTGTTTGGAGCAAAAAAGACAAACGTCCAGCTTTTGCTGCCACAGCAAAGGTGCCAGCGGGGAAAAGTGATGCTGCTTCTCACTGCCTCCTGGAACCCCTTCAAATGCCCCACACAATTTGGCCCTCTCTGCTTTCCTGAAAAGTCTATCCTCAAAAGCACCTTTTTTCACTTTCGGCGCTGTTTGGAGCAAAAAAGACAAACGTCCAGCTTTTGCTGCCACAGCAAAGGTGCCAGCGGGGAAAAGTGATGCTGCTTCTCACTGCCTCCTGGAACCCCTTCAAATGCCCCACACAATTTGGCCCTCTCTGCTTTCCTGCGCACTCTATCCTCAAAAGCACCTTTTTTCACTTTCGGCGCTGTTTGGAGCAAAAAAGACAAACGTCCAGCTTTTGCTGCCACAGCAAAGGTGCCAGCGGGGAAAAGTGATGCTGCTTCTCACTGCCTCCTGGAACCCCTTCAAATGCCCCACACAATTTGGCCCTCTCTGCTTTCCTGAAAAGTCTATCCTCAAAAGCACCTTTTTTCACTTTCGGCGCTGTTTGGAGCAAAAAAGACAAACGTCCAGCTTTTGCTGCCACAGCAAAGGTGCCAGCGGGGAAAAGTGATGCTGCTTCTCACTGCCTCCTGGAACCCCTTCAAATGCCCCACACAATTTGGCCCTCTCTGCTTTCCTGAGCACGCTATCCTCAAAAGCACCTGTTTTCACTTTCGGCGCTGTTTGGAGCAAAAAAGACAAACGTCCAGCTTTTGCTGCCACAGCAAAGGTGCCAGCGGGGAAAAGTGATGCTGCTTCTCACTGCCTCCTGGAACCCCTTCAAATGCCCCAGACAATTTGGCCCTCTCTGCTTTCCTGAAAAGTCTATCCTCAAAAGCACCTTTTTTCACTATAGGCGCTGTTTGGAGCAAAAAAGACAAACGTCCAGCTTTTGCTGCCACAGCAAAGGTGCCAGCGGGGAAAAGTGATGCTGCTTCTCACTGCCTCCTGGAACCCCTTCAAATGCCCCAGACAATTTGGCCCTCTCTGCTTTCCTGAAAAGTTTATCCTCAAAACCACCTTTTTTCACTTTCGGCGCTGTTTGAAGCAAAAAAGACAAACGTCCAGCTTTTGCTGCCACAGCAAAGGTGCCAGCGGGGAAAAGTGATGCTGCTTCTCACTGCCTCCTGGAACCCCTTCAAATGCCCCACAGAATTTGGCCCTCTCTGCTTTCCTGAGCACGCTATCCTCAAAAGCACCTGTTTTCACTTTCGGCGCTCTTTGGAGCAAAAAAGACAAACGTCCAGCTTTTGCTGCCACAGCAAAGGTGCCAGCGGGGAAAAGTGATGCTGCTTCTCACTGCCTCCTGGAACCCCTTCAAATGCCCCACACAATTTGGCCCTCTCTGCTTTCCTGCGCACTCTATCCTCAAAAGCACCTTTTTTCACTTTCGGCGCTGTTTGAAGCAAAAAAGACAAATGTCCAGCTTTTGCTGCCACAGCAAAGGTGCCAGCGGGGAAAAGTGATGCTGCTTCTCACTGCCTCCTGGAACCCCTTCAAATGCCCCAGACAATTTGGCCCTCTCTGCTTTCCTGAAAAGTTTATCCTCAAAACCACCTTTTTTCACTTTCGGCGCTGTTTGGAGCAAAAAAGACAAACGTCCAGCTTTTGCTGCCACAGCAAAGGTGCCAGCGGGGAAAAGTGATGCTGCTTCTCACTGCCTCCTGGAACCCCTTCAAATGCCCCACACAATTTGGCCCTCTCTGCTTTCCTGCGCACGCTATCCTCAAAAGCACCTTTTTTCACTTTCGGCGCTGTTTGGAGCAAAAAAGACAAACGTCCAGCTTTTGCTGCCACAGCAAAGGTGCCAGCGGGGAAAAGTGATGCTGCTTCTCACTGCCTCCTGGAACCCCTTCAAATGCCCCAGACAATTTGGCCCTCTCTGCTTTCCTGAAAAGTCTATCCTCAAAAGCACCTTTTTTCACTTTCGGCGCTGTTTGGAGCAAAAAAGACAAACGTCCAGCTTTTGCTGCCACAGCAAAGGTGCCAGCGGGGAAAAGTGATGCTGCTTCTCACTGCCTCCTGGAACCCCTTCAAATGCCCCACACAATTTGGCCCTCTCTGCTTTCCTGAAAAGTCTATCCTCAAAAGCACCTTTTTTCACTTTCGGCGCTGTTTGGAGCAAAAAAGACAAACGTCCAGCTTTTGCTGCCACAGCAAAGGTGCCAGAGGGGAAAAGTGATGCTGCTTCTCACTGCCTCCTGGAACCCCTTCAAATGCCCCACACAATTTGGCCCTCTCTGCTTTCCTGAGCACGCTATCCTCAAAAGCACCTGTTTTCACTTTCGGCGCTGTTTGGAGCAAAAAAGACAAACGTCCAGCTTTTGCTGCCACAGCAAAGGTGCCAGCGGGGAAAAGTGATGCTGCTTCTCACTGCCTCCTGGAACCCCTTCAAATGCCCCAGACAATTTGGCCCTCTCTGCTTTCCTGCGCACTCTATCCTCAAAAGCACCTTTTTTCACTTTCGGCGCTGTTTGAAGCAAAAAAGACAAACGTCCAGCTTTTGCTGCCACAGCAAAGGTGCCAGCGGGGAAAAGTGATGCTGCTTCTCACTGCCTCCTGCAACCCCTTCAAATGCCCCACACAATTTGGCCCTCTCTGCTTTCCTGAAAAGTCTATCCTCAAAAGCACCTTTTTTCACTTTCGGCGCTGTTTGGAGCAAAAAAGACAAACGTCCAGCTTTTGCTGCCACAGCAAAGGTGCCAGCGGGGAAAAGTGATGCTGCTTCTCACTGCCTCCTGGAACCCCTTCAAATGCCCCACACAATTTGGCCCTCTCTGCTTTCCTGCGCACTCTAGCCTCAAAAGCACCTTTTTTCACTTTCGGCGCTGTTTGAAGCAAAAAAGACAAATGTCCAGCTTTTGCTGCCACAGCAAAGGTGCCAGCGGGGAAAAGTGATGCTGCTTCTCACTGCCTCCTGGAACCCCTTCAAATGCCCCAGACAATTTGGCCCTCTCTGCTTTCCTGAAAAGTTTATCCTCAAAACCACCTTTTTTCACTTTCGGCGCTGTTTGGAGCAAAAAAGACAAACGTCCAGCTTTTGCTGCCACAGCAAAGGTGCCAGCGGGGAAAAGTGATGCTGCTTCTCACTGCCTCCTGGAACCCCTTCAAATGCCCCACACAATTTGGCCCTCTCTGCTTTCCTGCGCACGCTATCCTCAAAAGCACATTTTTTCACTTTCGGCGCTGTTTGGAGCAAAAAAGACAAACGTCCAGCTTTTGCTGCCACAGCAAAGGTGCCAGCGGGGAAAAGTGATGCTGCTTCTCACTGCCTCCTGGAACCCCTTCAAATGCCCCAGACAATTTGGCCCTCTCTGCTTTCCTGAAAAGTCTATCCTCAAAAGCACCTTTTTTCACTTTCGGCGCTGTTTGGAGCAAAAAAGACAAACGTCCAGCTTTTGCTGCCACAGCAAAGGTGCCAGCGGGGAAAAGTGATGCTGCTTCTCACTGCCTCCTGGAACCCCTTCAAATGCCCCACACAATTTGGCCCTCTCTGCTTTCCTGCGCACTCTATCCTCAAAAGCACCTTTTTTCACTTTCGGCGCTGTTTGGAGCAAAAAAGACAAACGTCCAGCTTTTGCTGCCACAGCAAAGGTGCCAGCGGGGAAAAGTGATGCTGCTTCTCACTGCCTCCTGGAACCCCTTCAAATGCCCCAGACAATTTGGCCCTCTCTGCTTTCCTGAAAAGTCTATCCTCAAAAGCACCTTTTTTCACTTTCGGCGCTCTTTGGAGCAAAAAAGACAAACGTCCAGCTTTTGCTGCCACAGCAAAGGTGCCAGCGGGGAAAAGTGATGCTGCTTCTCACTGCCTCCTGGAACCCCTTCAAATGCCCCACACAATTTGGCCCTCTCTGCTTTCCTGAGCACGCTATCCTCAAAAGCACCTGTTTTCACTTTCGGCGCTGTTTGGAGCAAAAAAGACAAACGTCCAGCTTTTGCTGCCACAGCAAAGGTGCCAGCGGGGAAAAGTGATGCTGCTTCTCACTGCCTCCTGGAACCCCTTCAAATGCCCCAGACAATTTGGCCCTCTCTGCTTTCCTGAAAAGTCTATCCTCAAAAGCACCTTTTTTCACTATAGGCGCTGTTTGGAGCAAAAAAGACAAACGTCCAGCTTTTGCTGCCACAGCAAAGGTGCCAGCGGGGAAAAGTGATGCTGCTTCTCACTGCCTCCTGGAACCCCTTCAAATGCCCCAGACAATTTGGCCCTCTCTGCTTTCCTGAAAAGTTTATCCTCAAAACCACCTTTTTTCACTTTCGGCGCTGTTTGAAGCAAAAAAGACAAACGTCCAGCTTTTGCTGCCACAGCAAAGGTGCCAGCGGGGAAAAGTGATGCTGCTTCTCACTGCCTCCTGGAACCCCTTCAAATGCCCCACAGAATTTGGCCCTCTCTGCTTTCCTGAGCACGCTATCCTCAAAAGCACCTGTTTTCACTTTCGGCGCTCTTTGGAGCAAAAAAGACAAACGTCCAGCTTTTGCTGCCACAGCAAAGGTGCCAGCGGGGAAAAGTGATGCTGCTTCTCACTGCCTCCTGGAACCCCTTCAAATGCCCCACACAATTTGGCCCTCTCTGCTTTCCTGCGCACTCTATCCTCAAAAGCACCTTTTTTCACTTTCGGCGCTGTTTGAAGCAAAAAAGACAAATGTCCAGCTTTTGCTGCCACAGCAAAGGTGCCAGCGGGGAAAAGTGATGCTGCTTCTCACTGCCTCCTGGAACCCCTTCAAATGCCCCAGACAATTTGGCCCTCTCTGCTTTCCTGAAAAGTTTATCCTCAAAACCACCTTTTTTCACTTTCGGCGCTGTTTGGAGCAAAAAAGACAAACGTCCAGCTTTTGCTGCCACAGCAAAGGTGCCAGCTGGGAAAAGTGATGCTGCTTCTCACTGCCTCCTGGAACCCCTTCAAATGCCCCACACAATTTGGCCCTCTCTGCTTTCCTGCGCACGCTATCCTCAAAAGCACCTTTTTTCACTTTCGGCGCTGTTTGGAGCAAAAAAGACAAACGTCCAGCTTTTGCTGCCACAGCAAAGGTGCCAGCGGGGAAAAGTGATGCTGCTTCTCACTGCCTCCTGGAACCCCTTCAAATGCCCCAGACAATTTGGCCCTCTCTGCTTTCCTGAAAAGTCTATCCTCAAAAGCACCTTTTTTCACTTTCGGCGCTGTTTGGAGCAAAAAAGACAAACGTCCAGCTTTTGCTGCCACAGCAAAGGTGCCAGCGGGGAAAAGTGATGCTGCTTCTCACTGCCTCCTGGAACCCCTTCAAATGCCCCACACAATTTGGCCCTCTCTGCTTTCCTGAAAAGTCTATCCTCAAAAGCACCTTTTTTCACTTTCGGCGCTGTTTGGAGCAAAAAAGACAAACGTCCAGCTTTTGCTGCCACAGCAAAGGTGCCAGAGGGGAAAAGTGATGCTGCTTCTCACTGCCTCCTGGAACCCCTTCAAATGCCCCACACAATTTGGCCCTCTCTGCTTTCCTGAAAAGTCTATCCTCAAAAGCACCTTTTTTCACTTTCGGCGCTGTTTGAAGCAAAAAAGACAAACGTCCAGCTTTTGCTGCCACAGCAAAGGTGCCAGCGGGGAAAAGTGATGCTGCTTCTCACTGCCTCCTGGAACCCCTTAAAATGCCCCACACAATTTGGCCCTCTCTGCTTTCCTGAAAAGTCTATCCTCAAAAGCACCTTTTTTCACTTTCGGCGCTGTTTGGAGCAAAAAAGACAAACGTCCAGCTTTTGCTGCCACAGCAAAGGTGCCAGCGGGGAAAAGTGATGCTGCTTCTCACTGCCTCCTGGAACCCCTTCAAATGCCCCACACAATTTGGCCCTCTCTGCTTTCCTGAGCACGCTATCCTCAAAAGCACCTGTTTTCACTTTCGGCGCTGTTTGGAGCAAAAAAGACAAACGTCCAGCTTTTGCTGCCACAGCAAAGGTGCCAGCGGGGAAAAGTGATGCTGCTTCTCACTGCCTCCTGGAACCCCTTCAAATGCCCCAGACAATTTGGCCCTCTCTGCTTTCCTGCGCACTCTATCCTCAAAAGCACCTTTTTTCACTTTCGGCGCTGTTTGAAGCAAAAAAGACAAACGTCCAGCTTTTGCTGCCACAGCAAAGGTGCCAGCGGGGAAAAGTGATGCTGCTTCTCACTGCCTCCTGCAACCCCTTCAAATGCCCCACACAATTTGGCCCTCTCTGCTTTCCTGAAAAGTCTATCCTCAAAAGCACCTTTTTTCACTTTCGGCGCTGTTTGGAGCAAAAAAGACAAACGTCCAGCTTTTGCTGCCACAGCAAAGGTGCCAGCGGGGAAAAGTGATGCTGCTTCTCACTGCCTCCTGGAACCCCTTCAAATGCCCCAGACAATTTGGCCCTCTCTGCTTTCCTGCGCACTCTAGCCTCAAAAGCACCTTTTTTCACTTTCGGCGCTGTTTGAAGCAAAAAAGACAAATGTCCAGCTTTTGCTGCCACAGCAAAGGTGCCAGCGGGGAAAAGTGATGCTGCTTCTCACTGCCTCCTGGAACCCCTTCAAATGCCCCAGACAATTTGGCCCTCTCTGCTTTCCTGAAAAGTTTATCCTCAAAAGCACCTTTTTTCACTTTCGGCGCTGTTTGGAGCAAAAAAGACAAACGTCCAGCTTTTGCTGCCACAGCAAAGGTGCCAGCGGGGAAAAGTGATGCTGCTTCTCACTGCCTCCTGGAACCCCTTCAAATGCCCCACACAATTTGGCCCTCTCTGCTTTCCTGCGCACGCTATCCTCAAAAGCACATTTTTTCACTTTCGGCGCTGTTTGGAGCAAAAAAGACAAACGTCCAGCTTTTGCTGCCACAGCAAAGGTGCCAGCGGGGAAAAGTGATGCTGCTTCTCACTGCCTCCTGGAACCCCTTCAAATGCCCCAGACAATTTGGCCCTCTCTGCTTTCCTGAAAAGTCTATCCTCAAAAGCACCTTTTTTCACTTTCGGCGCTGTTTGGAGCAAAAAAGACAAACGTCCAGCTTTTGCTGCCACAGCAAAGGTGCCAGCGGGGAAAAGTGATGCTGCTTCTCACTGCCTCCTGGAACCCCTTCAAATGCCCCACACAATTTGGCCCTCTCTGCTTTCCTGCGCACTCTATCCTCAAAAGCACCTTTTTTCACTTTCGGCGCTGTTTGGAGCAAAAAAGACAAACGTCCAGCTTTTGCTGCCACAGCAAAGGTGCCAGCGGGGAAAAGTGATGCTGCTTCTCACTGCCTCCTGGAACCCCTTCAAATGCCCCACACAATTTGGCCCTCTCTGCTTTCCTGAAAAGTCTATCCTCAAAAGCACCTTTTTTCACTTTCGGCGCTGTTTGGAGCAAAAAAGACAAACGTCCAGCTTTTGCTGCCACAGCAAAGGTGCCAGCGGGGAAAAGTGATGCTGCTTCTCACTGCCTCCTGGAACCCCTTCAAATGCCCCACACAATTTGGCCCTCTCTGCTTTCCTGAGCACGCTATCCTCAAAAGCACCTGTTTTCACTTTCGGCGCTGTTTGGAGCAAAAAAGACAAACGTCCAGCTTTTGCTGCCACAGCAAAGGTGCCAGCGGGGAAAAGTGATGCTGCTTCTCACTGCCTCCTGGAACCCCTTCAAATGCCCCAGACAATTTGGCCCTCTCTGCTTTCCTGAAAAGTCTATCCTCAAAAGCACCTTTTTTCACTTTCGGCGCTGTTTGAAGCAAAAAAGACAAATGTCCAGCTTTTGCTGCCACAGCAAAGGTGCCAGCGGGGAAAAGTGATGCTGCTTCTCACTGCCTCCTGGAACCCCTTCAAATGCCCCAGACAATTTGGCCCTCTCTGCTTTCCTGAAAAGTTTATCCTCAAAACCACCTTTTTTCACTTTCGGCGCTGTTTGGAGCAAAAAAGACAAACGTCCAGCTTTTGCTGCCACAGCAAAGGTGCCAGCTGGGAAAAGTGATGCTGCTTCTCACTGCCTCCTGGAACCCCTTCAAATGCCCCACACAATTTGGCCCTCTCTGCTTTCCTGCGCACGCTATCCTCAAAAGCACCTTTTTTCACTTTCGGCGCTGTTTGGAGCAAAAAAGACAAACGTCCAGCTTTTGCTGCCACAGCAAAGGTGCCAGCGGGGAAAAGTGATGCTGCTTCTCACTGCCTCCTGGAACCCCTTCAAATGCCCCACACAATTTGGCCCTCTCTGCTTTCCTGAAAAGTCTATCCTCAAAAGCACCTTTTTTCACTTTCGGCGCTGTTTGGAGCAAAAAAGACAAACGTCCAGCTTTTGCTGCCACAGCAAAGGTGCCAGCGGGGAAAAGTGATGCTGCTTCTCACTGCCTCCTGGAACCCCTTCAAATGCCCCACACAATTTGGCCCTCTCTGCTTTCCTGAAAAGTCTATCCTCAAAAGCACCTTTTTTCACTTTCGGCGCTGTTTGGAGCAAAAAAGACAAACGTCCAGCTTTTGCTGCCACAGCAAAGGTGCCAGAGGGGAAAAGTGATGCTGCTTCTCACTGCCTCCTGGAACCCCTTCAAATGCCCCACACAATTTGGCCCTCTCTGCTTTCCTGAAAAGTCTATCCTCAAAAGCACCTTTTTTCACTTTCGGCGCTGTTTGAAGCAAAAAAGACAAACGTCCAGCTTTTGCTGCCACAGCAAAGGTGCCAGCGGGGAAAAGTGATGCTGCTTCTCACTGCCTCCTGGAACCCCTTCAAATGCCCCACACAATTTGGCCCTCTCTGCTTTCCTGAAAAGTCTATCCTCAAAAGCACCTTTTTTCACTTTCGGCGCTGTTTGGAGCAAAAAAGACAAACGTCCAGCTTTTGCTGCCACAGCAAAGGTGCCAGCGGGGAAAAGTGATGCTGCTTCTCACTGCCTCCTGGAACCCCTTCAAATGCCACACACAATTTGGCCCTCTCTGCTTTCCTGAGCACGCTATCCTCAAAAGCACCTGTTTTCACTTTCGGCGCTGTTTGGAGCAAAAAAGACAAACGTCCAGCTTTTGCTGCCACAGCAAAGGTGCCAGCGGGGAAAAGTGATGCTGCTTCTCACTGCCTCCTGGAACCCCTTCAAATGCCCCAGACAATTTGGCCCTCTCTGCTTTCCTGCGCACTCTATCCTCAAAAGCACCTTTTTTCACTTTCGGCGCTGTTTGAAGCAAAAAAGACAAACGTCCAGCTTTTGCTGCCACAGCAAAGGTGCCAGCGGGGAAAAGTGATGCTGCTTCTCACTGCCTCCTGCAACCCCTTCAAATGCCCCACACAATTTGGCCCTCTCTGCTTTCCTGAAAAGTCTATCCTCAAAAGCACCTTTTTTCACTTTCGGCGCTGTTTGGAGCAAAAAAGACAAACGTCCAGCTTTTGCTGCCACAGCAAAGGTGCCAGCGGGGAAAAGTGATGCTGCTTCTCACTGCCTCCTGGAACCCCTTCAAATGCCCCACACAATTTGGCCCTCTCTGCTTTCCTGCGCACGCTATCCTCAAAAGCACCTTTTTTCACTTTCGGCGCTGTTTGAAGCAAAAAAGACAAATGTCCAGCTTTTGCTGCCACAGCAAAGGTGCCAGCGGGGAAAAGTGATGCTGCTTCTCACTGCCTCCTGGAACCCCTTCAAATGCCCCAGACAATTTGGCCCTCTCTGCTTTCCTGAAAAGTCTGTCCTCAAAAGCACCTTTTTTCACTTTCGGCGCTGTTTGGAGCAAAATAGACAAACGTCCAGCTTTTGCTGCCACAGCAAAGGTGCCAGCGGGGAAAAGTGATGCTGCTTCTCACTGCCTCCTGGAACCCCTTCAAATGCCCCAGACAATTTGGCCCTCTCTGCTTTCCTGCGCACTCTAGCCTCAAAAGCACCTTTTTTCACTTTCGGCGCTGTTTGGAGCAAAAAAGACAAACGTCCAGCTTTTGCTGCCACAGCAAAGGTGCCAGCGGGGAAAAGTGATGCTGCTTCTCACTGCCTCCTGGAACCCCTTCAAATGCCCCAGACAATTTGGCCCTCTCTGCTTTCCTGAAAAGTCTATCCTCAAAAGCACCTTTTTTCACTTTCGGCGCTGTTTGGAGCAAAAAAGACAAACGTCCAGCTTTTGCTGCCACAGCAAAGGTGCCAGCGGGGAAAAGTGATGCTGCTTCTCACTGCCTCCTGGAACCCCTTCAAATGCCCCAGACAATTTGGCCCTCTCTGCTTTCCTGCGCACTCTATCCTCAAAAGCACCTTTTTTCACTTTCGGCGCTGTTTGGAGCAAAAAAGACAAACGTCCAGCTTTTGCTGCCACAGCAAAGGTGCCAGCGGGGAAAAGTGATGCTGCTTCTCACTGCCTCCTGGAACCCCTTCAAATGCCACACACAATTTGGCCCTCTCTGCTTTCCTGAAAAGTCTATCCTCAAAAGCACCTTTTTTCACTTTCGGCGCTGTTTGAAGCAAAAAAGACAAACGTCCAGCTTTTGCTGCCACAGCAAAGGTGCCAGCGGGGAAAAGTGATGCTGCTTCTCACTGCCTCCTGGAACCCCTTCAAATGCCCCACACAATTTGGCCCTCTCTGCTTTCCTGAAAAGTCTATCCTCAAAAGCACCTTTTTTCACTTTCGGCGCTGTTTGGAGCAAAAAAGACAAACGTCCAGCTTTTGCTGCCACAGCAAAGGTGCCAGCGGGGAAAAGTGATGCTGCTTCTCACTGCCTCCTGGAACCCCTTCAAATGCCCCACACAATTTGGCCCTCTCTGCTTTCCTGAGCACGCTATCCTCAAAAGCACCTGTTTTCACTTTCGGCGCTGTTTGGAGCAAAAAAGACAAACGTCCAGCTTTTGCTGCCACAGCAAAGGTGCCAGCGGGGAAAAGTGATGCTGCTTCTCACTGCCTCCTGGAACCCCTTCAAATGCCCCAGACAATTTGGCCCTCTCTGCTTTCCTGCGCACTCTATCCTCAAAAGCACCTTTTTTCACTTTCGGCGCTGTTTGAAGCAAAAAAGACAAACGTCCAGCTTTTGCTGCCACAGCAAAGGTGCCAGCGGGGAAAAGTGATGCTGCTTCTCACTGCCTCCTGGAACCCCTTCAAATGCCCCACACAATTTGGCCCTCTCTGCTTTCCTGAAAAGTCTATCCTCAAAAGCACCTTTTTTCACTTTCGGCGCTGTTTGGAGCAAAAAAGACAAACGTCCAGCTTTTGCTGCCACAGCAAAGGTGCCAGCGGGGAAAAGTGATGCTGCTTCTCACTGCCTCCTGGAACCCCTTCAAATGCCCCACACAATTTGGCCCTCTCTGCTTTCCTGCGCACGCTATCCTCAAAAGCACCTTTTTTCACTTTCGGCGCTGTTTGAAGCAAAAAAGACAAACGTCCAGCTTTTGCTGCCACAGCAAAGGTGCCAGCGGGGAAAAGTGATGCTGCTTCTCACTGCCTCCTGGAACCCCTTCAAATGCCCCACACAATTTGGCCCTCTCTGCTTTCCTGAAAAGTCTATCCTCAAAAGCACCTTTTTTCACTTTCGGCGCTGTTTGGAGCAAAAAAGACAAACGTCCAGCTTTTGCTGCCACAGCAAAGGTGCCAGCGGGGAAAAGTGATGCTGCTTCTCACTGCCTCCTGGAACCCCTTCAAATGCCCCACACAATTTGGCCCTCTCTGCTTTCCTGCGCACGCTATCCTCAAAAGCACCTTTTTTCACTTTCGGCGCTGTTTGGAGCAAAAAAGACAAACGTCCAGCTTTTGCTGCCACAGCAAAGGTGCCAGCGGGGAAAAGTGATGCTGCTTCTCACTGCCTCCTGGAACCCCTTCAAATGCCCCAGACAATTTGGCCCTCTCTGCTTTCCTGAAAAGTCTATCCTCAAAAGCACCTTTTTTCACTTTCGGCGCTGTTTGGAGCAAAAAAGACAAACGTCCAGCTTTTGCTGCCACAGCAAAGGTGCCAGCGGGGAAAAGTGATGCTGCTTCTCACTGCCTCCTGGAACCCCTTAAAATGCCCCACACAATTTGGCCCTCTCTGCTTTCCTGAAAAGTCTATCCTCAAAAGCACCTTTTTTCACTTTCGGCGCTGTTTGGAGCAAAAAAGACAAACGTCCAGCTTTTGCTGCCACAGCAAAGGTGCCAGCGGGGAAAAGTGATGCTGCTTCTCACTGCCTCCTGGAACCCCTTCAAATGCCCCACACAATTTGGCCCTCTCTGCTTTCCTGAAAATTCTATCCTCAAAAGCACCTTTTTTCACTTTCGGCGCTGTTTGAAGCAAAAAAGACAAACGTCCAGCTTTTGCTGCCACAGCAAAGGTGCCAGCGGGGAAAAGTGATGCTGCTTCTCACTGCCTCCTGGAACCCCTTAAAATGCCCCACACAATTTGGCCCTCTCTGCTTTCCTGAAAAGTCTATCCTCAAAAGCACCTTTTTTCACTTTCGGCGCTGTTTGGAGCAAAAAAGACAAACGTCCAGCTTTTGCTGCCACAGCAAAGGTGCCAGCGGGGAAAAGTGATGCTGCTTCTCACTGCCTCCTGGAACCCCTTCAAATGCCCCACACAATTTGGCCCTCTCTGCTTTCCTGAGCACGCTATCCTCAAAAGCACCTGTTTTCACTTTCGGCGCTGTTTGGAGCAAAAAAGACAAACGTCCAGCTTTTGCTGCCACAGCAAAGGTGCCAGCGGGGAAAAGTGATGCTGCTTCTCACTGCCTCCTGGAACCCCTTCAAATGCCCCAGACAATTTGGCCCTCTCTGCTTTCCTGCGCACTCTATCCTCAAAAGCACCTTTTTTCACTTTCGGCGCTGTTTGAAGCAAAAAAGACAAACGTCCAGCTTTTGCTGCCACAGCAAAGGTGCCAGCGGGGAAAAGTGATGCTGCTTCTCACTGCCTCCTGGAACCCCTTCAAATGCCCCAGACAATTTGGCCCTCTCTGCTTTCCTGAAAAGTTTATCCTCAAAACCACCTTTTTTTCACTTTCGGCGCTGTTTGGAGCAAAAAAGACAAACGTCCAGCTTTTGCTGCCACAGCAAAGGTGCCAGCGGGGAAAAGTGATGCTGCTTCTCACTGCCTCCTGGAACCCCTTCAAATGCCCCACATAATTTGGCCCTCTCTGCTTTCCTGCGGCACGCTATCCTCAAAAGCACCTTTTTTCACTTTCGGCGCTGTTTGGAGCAAAAAAGACAAACGTCCAGCTTTTGCTGCCACAGCAAAGGTGCCAGCGGGGAAAAGTGATGCTGCTTCTCACTGCCTCCTGGAACCCCTTCAAATGCCCCACACAATTTGGCCCTCTCTGCTTTCCTGAAAAGTCTATCCTCAAAAGCACCTTTTTTCACTTTCGGCGCTGTTTGGAGCAAAAAAGACAAACGTCCAGCTTTTGCTGCCACAGCAAAGGTGCCAGCGGGGAAAAGTGATGCTGCTTCTCACTGCCTCCTGGAACCCCTTCAAATGCCCCACACAATTTGGCCCTCTCTGCTTTCCTGCGCACGCTATCCTCAAAAGCACCTTTTTTCACTTTCGGCGCTGTTTGAAGCAAAAAAGACAAACGTCCAGCTTTTGCTGCCACAGCAAAGGTGCCAGCGGGGAAAAGTGATGCTGCTTCTCACTGCCTCCTGGAACCCCTTCAAATGCCCCAGACAATTTGGCCCTCTCTGCTTTCCTGAAAAGTCTATCCTCAAAAGCACCTTTTTTCACTTTCGGCGCTGTTTGAAGCAAAAAAGACAAACGTCCAGCTTTTGCTGCCACAGCAAAGGTGCCAGCGGGGAAAAGTGATGCTGCTTCTCACTGCCTCCTGGAACCCCTTCAAATGCCCCACACAATTTGGCCCTCTCTGCTTTCCTGAAAAGTCTATCCTCAAAAGCACCTTTTTTTCACTTTCGGCGCTGTTTGGAGCAAAAAAGACAAACGTCCAGCTTTTGCTGCCACAGCAAAGGTGCCAGCGGGGAAAAGTGATGCTGCTTCTCACTGCCTCCTGGAACCCCTTCAAATGCCCCACACAATTTGGCCCTCTCTGCTTTCCTGCGCACTCTATCCTCAAAAGCACCTTTTTTCACTTTCGGCGCTGTTTGGAGCAAAAAAGACAAACGTCCAGCTTTTGCTGCCACAGCAAAGGTGCCAGCGGGGAAAAGTGATGCTGCTTCTCACTGCCTCCTGGAACCCCTTCAAATGCCCCAGACAATTTGGCCCTCTCTGCTTTCCTGAAAAGTCTATCCTCAAAAGCACCTTTTTCACTTTCGGCGCTCTTTGGAGCAAAAAAGACAAACGTCCAGCTTTTGCTGCCACAGCAAAGGTGCCAGCGGGGAAAAGTGATGCTGCTTCTCACTGCCTCCTGGAACCCCTTCAAATGCCCCACACAATTTGGCCCTCTCTGCTTTCCTGCGCACTCTATCCTCAAAAGCACCTTTTTTCACTTTCGGCGCTGTTTGGAGCCAAAAAGACAAACGTCCAGCTTTTGCTGCCACAGCAAAGGTGCCAGCGGGGAAAAGTGATGCTGCTTCTCACTGCCTCCTGGGACCCCTTCAAATGCCCCAGACAATTTGGCCCTCTCTGCTTTCCTGCGCACTCTATCCTCAAAAGCACCTTTTTTCACTTTCGGCGCTGTTTGGAGCAAAAAAGACAAACGTCCAGCTTTTGCTGCCACAGCAAAGGTGCCAGCGGGGAAAAGTGATGCTGCTTCTCACTGCCTCCTGGAACCCCTTCAAATGCCCCACACAATTTGGCCCTCTCTGCTTTCCTGAAAAGTCTATCCTCAAAAGCACCTTTTTTCACTTTCGGCGCTGTTTGGAGCAAAAAAGACAAACGTCCAGCTTTTGCTGCCACAGCAAAGGTGCCAGCGGGGAAAAGTGATGCTGCTTCTCACTGCCTCCTGGAACCCCTTCAAATGCCCCACACAATTTGGCCCTCTCTGCTTTCCTGCGCACTCTAGCCTCAAAAGCACCTTTTTTCACTTTCGGCGCTGTTTGAAGCAAAAAAGACAAACGTCCAGCTTTTGCTGCCACAGCAAAGGTGCCAGCGGGGAAAAGTGATGCTGCTTCTCACTGCCTCCTGGAACCCCTTCAAATGCCCCAGACAATTTGGCCCTCTCTGCTTTCCTGAAAAGTTTATCCTCAAAACCACCTTTTTCACTTTCGGCGCTGTTTGGAGCAAAAAAGACAAACGTCCAGCTTTTGCTGCCACAGCAAAGGTGCCAGCGGGGAAAAGTGATGCTGCTTCTCACTGCCTCCTGGAACCCCTTCAAATGCCCCACAGAATTTGGCCCTCTCTGCTTTCCTGCGCACGCTATCCTCAAAAGCACCTTTTTTCACTTTCGGCGCTGTTTGGAGCAAAAAAGACAAACGTCCAGCTTTTGCTGCCACAGCAAAGGTGCCAGCGGGGAAAAGTGATGCTGCTTCTCACTGCCTCCTGGAACCCCTTCAAATGCCCCACACAATTTGGCCCTCTCTGCTTTCCTGAAAAGTCTATCCTCAAAAGCACCTTTTTTCACTTTCGGCGCTGTTTGGAGCAAAAAAGACAAACGTCCAGCTTTTGCTGCCACAGCAAAGGTGCCAGCGGGGAAAAGTGATGCTGCTTCTCACTGCCTCCTGGAACCCCTTCAAATGCCCCACACAATTTGGCCCTCTCTGCTTTCCTGCGCACGCTATCCTCAAAAGCACCTTTTTTCACTTTCGGCGCTGTTTGAAGCAAAAAGACAAACGTCCAGCTTTTGCTGCCACAGCAAAGGTGCCAGCGGGGAAAAGTGATGCTGCTTCTCACTGCCTCCTGGAACCCCTTCAAATGCCCCAGACAATTTGGCCCTCTCTGCTTTCCTGCGCACGCTATCCTCAAAAGCACCTTTTTTCACTTTCGGCGCTGTTTGGAGCAAAAAAGACAAACGTCCAGCTTTTGCTGCCACAGCAAAGGTGCCAGCGGGGAAAAGTGATGCTGCTTCTCACTGCCTCCTGGAACCCCTTCAAATGCCCCACACAATTTGGCCCTCTCTGCTTTCCTGAAAAGCTATCCTCAAAAGCACCTTTTTTCACTTTCGGCGCTGTTTGGAGCAAAAAAGACAAACGTCCAGCTTTTGCTGCCACAGCAAAGGTGCCAGCGGGGAAAAGTGATGCTGCTTCTCACTGCCTCCTGGAACCCCTTCAAATGCCCCACACAATTTGGCCCTCTCTGCTTTCCTGCGCACTCTATCCTCAAAAGCACCTTTTTTCACTTTCGGCGCTGTTTGGAGCAAAAAAGACAAACGTCCAGCTTTTGCTGCCACAGCAAAGGTGCCAGCGGGGAAAAGTGATGCTGCTTCTCACTGCCTCCTGGAACCCCTTCAAATGCCCCAGACAATTTGGCCCTCTCTGCTTTCCTGAAAAGTCTATCCTCAAAAGCACCTTTTTTCACTTTCGGCGCTGTTTGGAGCAAAAAAGACAAACGTCCAGCTTTTGCTGCCACAGCAAAGGTGCCAGCGGGGAAAAGTGATGCTGCTTGTCACTGCCTCCTGGAACCCCTTCAAATGCCCCACACAATTTGGCCCTCTCTGCTTTCCTGAAAAGTCTATCCTCAAAAGCACCTTTTTTCACTTCGGCGCTGTTTGGAGCAAAAAAGACAAACGTCCAGCTTTTGCTGCCACAGCAAAGGTGCCAGCGGGGAAAAGTGATGCTGCTTCTCACTGCCTCCTGGAACCCCTTCAAATGCCCCACACAATTTGGCCCTCTCTGCTTTCCTGAAAAGTCTATCCTCAAAAGCACCTTTTTTCACTTTCGGCGCTGTTTGAAGCAAAAAAGACAAACGTCCAGCTTTTGCTGCCACAGCAAAGGTGCCAGCGGGGAAAAGTGATGCTGCTTCTCACTGCCTCCTGGAACCCCTTCAAATGCCCCACACAATTTGGCCCTCTCTGCTTTCCTGAAAAGTCTATCCTCAAAAGCACCTTTTTTCACTTTCGGCGCTGTTTGGAGCAAAAAAGACAAACGTCCAGCTTTTGCTGCCACAGCAAAGGTGCCAGCGGGGAAAAGTGATGCTGCTTCTCACTGCCTTCCTGGAACCCCTTCAAATGCCCCACACAATTTGGCCCTCTC
>NW_028128605.1:0-72871 GCF_965231255.1 Vanellus vanellus | reverse complement strand
CACTGCCTCCTGGAACCCCTTCAAATGCCCCACACAATTTGGCCCTCTCTGCTTTCCTGCGCACGCTATCCTCAAAAGCACCTTTTTTTCACTTTCGGCGCTGTTTCTAGCAAAAAAGACAAACGTCCAGCTTTTGCTGCCACAGCAAAGGTGCCAGCGGGGAAAAGTGATGCTGGTCCTCACTGCCTCCTGGAACCCCTTCAAATGCCCCACACAATTTGGCCCTCTCTGCTTTCCTGAAAAGTCTATCCTCAAAAGCACCTTTTTTCACTTTCGGCGCTGTTTGGAGCAAAAAAGACAAACGTCCAGCTTTTGCTGCCACAGCAAAGGTGCCAGCGGGGAAAAGTGATGCTGCTTCTCACTGCCTCCTGGAACCCCTTCAAATGCCCCACACAATTTGGCCCTCTCTGCTCTCCTGAAAAATCTATCCTCAAAAGCACCTTTTTTCACTTTCGGCGCTGTTTGGAGCAAAAAAGACAAAGGTCCAGCTTTTGCTGCCACAGCAAAGGTGCCAGCGGGGAAAAGTGATGCTGCTTCTCACTGCCTCCTGGAACCCCTTCAAATGCCCCAGACAATTTGGCCCTCTCTGCTTTCCTGAAAAGTCTATCCTCAAAAGCACCTTTTTTCACTTTCGGCGCCCTCCGGATCAAAAAAGACAAACGTCCAGCTTTTGCTGCCACAGCAAAGGTGCCAGCGGGGAAAAGTGATGCTGCTTCTCACTGCCTCCTGGAACCCCTTCAAATGCCCCACACAATTTGGCCCTCTCTGCTTTCCTGCGCACGCTATCCTCAAAAGCACCTTTTTTCACTTTCGGCGCTGTTTGGAGCAAAAAAGACAAAGGTCCAGCTTTTGCTGCCACAGCAAAGGTGCCAGCGGGGAAAAGTGATGCTGCTTCTCACTGCCTCCTGGAACCCCTTCAAATGCCCCAGACAATTTGGCCCTCTCTGCTTTCCTGAAAAGTCTATCCTCAAAAGCACCTTTTTTCACTTTCGGCGCTGTTTGGAGCAAAAAAGACAAACGTCCAGCTTTTGCTGCCACAGCAAAGGTGCCAGCAGGGAAAAGTGATGCTGCTTCTCACTGCCTCCTGGAACCCCTTCAAATGCCCCAGACAATTTGGCCCTCTCTGCTTTCCTGCGCACGCTATCCTCAAAAGCACCTTTTTTCACTTTCGGCGCCCTCCGGAGCAAAAAAGACAAACGTCCAGCTTTTGCTGCCACAGCAAAGGTGCCAGCGGGGAAAAGTGATGCTGGTCCTCACTGCCTCCTGGAACCCCTTCAAATGCCCCACACAATTTGGCCCTCTCTGCTTTCCTGAAAAGTCTATCCTCAAAAGCACCTTTTTTCACTTTCGGCGCCCTCCGGATCAAAAAAGACAAACGTCCAGCTTTTGCTGCCACAGCAAAGGTGCCAGCGGGGAAAAGTGATGCTGCTTCTCACTGCCTCCTGGAACCCCTTCAAATGCCCCACACAATTTGGCCCTCTCTGCTTTCCTGCGCACGCTATCCTCAAAAGCACCTTTTTTTCACTTTCGGCGCTGTTTGGAGCAAAAAAGACAAACGTCCAGCTTTTGCTGCCACAGCAAAGGTGCCAGCGGGGAAAAGTGATGCTGGTCCTCACTGCCTCCTGGAACCCCTTCAAATGCCCCACACAATTTGGCCCTCTCTGCTTTCCTGAAAAGTCTATCCTCAAAAGCACCTTTTTTCACTTTCGGCGCTGTTTGGAGCAAAAAAGACAAACGTCCAGCTTTTGCTGCCACAGCAAAGGTGCCAGCGGGGAAAAGTGATGCTGCTTCTCACTGCCTCCTGGAACCCCTTCAAATGCCCCACACAATTTGGCCCTCTCTGCTCTCCTGAAAAATCTATCCTCAAAAGCACCTTTTTTCACTTTCGGCGCTGTTTGGAGCAAAAAAGACAAAGGTCCAGCTTTTGCTGCCACAGCAAAGGTGCCAGCGGGGAAAAGTGATGCTGCTTCTCACTGCCTCCTGGAACCCCTTCAAATGCCCCAGACAATTTGGCCCTCTCTGCTTTCCTGAAAAGTCTATCCTCAAAAGCACCTTTTTTCACTTTCGGCGCCCTCCGGATCAAAAAAGACGAACGTCCAGCTTTTGCTGCCACAGCAAAGGTGCCAGCGGGGAAAAGTGATGCTGCTTCTCACTGCCTCCTGGAACCCCTTCAAATGCCCCAGACAATTTGGCCCTCTCTGCTTTCCTGAAAAGTCTATCCTCAAAAGCACCTTTTTTCACTTTCGGCGCTGTTTGGAGCAAAAAAGACAAAGGTCCAGCTTTTGCTGCCACAGCAAAGGTGCCAGCGGGGAAAAGTGATGCTGCTTCTCACTGCCTCCTGGAACCCCTTCAAATGCCCCAGACAATTTGGCCCTCTCTGCTTTCCTGAAAAGTCTATCCTCAAAAGCACCTTTTTTCACTTTCGGCGCTGTTTGGAGCAAAAAAGACAAACGTCCAGCTTTTGCTGCCACAGCAAAGGTGCCAGCAGGAAAAGTGATGCTGCTTCTCACTGCCTCCTGGAACCCCTTCAAATGCCCCACACAATTTGGCCCTGTCTGCTTTCCTGCGCACGCTATCCTCAAAAGCACCTTTTTTCACTTTCGGCGCTGTTTGGAGCAAAAAAGACAAACGTCCAGCTTTTGCTGCCACAGCAAAGGTGCCAGCGGGGAAAAGTGATGCTGCTTCTCACTGCCTCCTGGAACCCCTTCAAATGCCCCAGACAATTTGGCCCTCTCTGCTTTCCTGAAAAATTCTATCCTCAAAAGCACCTTTTTTCACTTTCGGCGCTGTTTGGAGCAAAAAGACAAACGTCCAGCTTTTGCTGCCACAGCAAGGTGCCAGCGGGGAAAAGTGATGCTGCTTCTCACTGCCTCCTGGAACCCCTTCAAATGCCCCAGACAATTTGGCCCTCTCTGCTTTCCTGAAAAGTCTATCCTCAAAAGCACCTTTTTTCACTTTCGGCGCCCTCCGGATCAAAAAAGACAAACGTCCAGCTTTTGCTGCCACAGCAAAGGTGCCAGCGGGGAAAAGTGATGCTGCTTCTCACTGCCTCCTGGAACCCCTTCAAATGCCCCACACAATTTGGCCCTCTCTGCTTTCCTGCGCACGCTATCCTCAAAAGCACCTTTTTTCACTTTCGGCGCTGTTTGGAGCAAAAAAGACAAACGTCCAGCTTTTGCTGCCACAGCAAAGGTGCCAGCGGGGAAAAGTGATGCTGGTCCTCACCGCCTCCTGGAACCCCTTCAAATGCCCCACACAATTTGGCCCTCTTTGCTTTCCTGAAAAGTCTATCCTCAAAAGCACCTTTTTTCACTTTCGGCGCTGTTTAGAGCAAAAAAGACAAAGGTCCAGCTTTTGCTGCCACAGCAAAGGTGCCAGCGGGGAAAAGTGATGCTGCTTCTCACTGCCTCCTGGAACCCCTTCAAATGCCCCAGACAATTTGGCCCTCTCTGCTTTCCTGAAAAGTCTATCCTCAAAAGCACCTTTTTTCAATTTCGGCGCCCTCCGGATCAAAAAAGACAAAGGTCCAGCTTTTGCTGCCACAGCAAAGGTGCCAGCGGGGAAAAGTGATGCTGCTTCTCACTGCCTCCTGGAACCCCTTCAAATGCCCCACACAATTTGGCCCTCTCTGCTTTCCTGCGCACGCTATCCTCAAAAGCACCTTTTTTCACTTTCGGCGCTGTTTGGAGCAAAAAAGACAAACGTCCAGCTTTTGCTGCCACAGCAAAGGTGCCAGCGGGGAAAAGTGATGCTGGTCCTCACTGCCTCCTGGAACCCCTTCAAATGCCCCACACAATTTGGCCCTCTCTGCTTTCCTGAAAAGTCTATCCTCAAAAGCACCTTTTTTCACTTTCGGCGCTGTTTGGAGCAAAAAAGACAAACGTCCAGCTTTTGCTGCCACAGCAAAGGTGCCAGCGGGGAAAAGTGATGCTGCTTCTCACTGCCTCCTGGAACCCCTTCAAATGCCCCACACAATTTGGCCCTCTCTGCTCTCCTGAAAAATCTATCCTCAAAAGCACCTTTTTTCACTTTCGGCGCTGTTTGGAGCAAAAAAGACAAAGGTCCAGCTTTTGCTGCCACAGCAAAGGTGCCAGCGGGGAAAAGTGATGCTGCTTCTCACTGCCTCCTGGAACCCCTTCAAATGCCCCAGACAATTTGGCCCTCTCTGCTTTCCTGAAAAGTCTATCCTCAAAAGCACCTTTTTTCACTTTCGGCGCCCTCCGGATCAAAAAAGACAAACGTCCAGCTTTTGCTGCCACAGCAAAGGTGCCAGCGGGGAAAAGTGATGCTGCTTCTCACTGCCTCCTGGAACCCCTTCAAATGCCCCAGACAATTTGGCCCTCTCTGCTTTCCTGAAAAGTCTATCCTCAAAAGCACCTTTTTTCACTTTCGGCGCTGTTTGGAGCAAAAAAGACAAAGGTCCAGCTTTTGCTGCCACAGCAAAGGTGCCAGCGGGGAAAAGTGATGCTGCTTCTCACTGCCTCCTGGAACCCCTTCAAATGCCCCACACAATTTGGCCCTCTCTGCTTTCCTGAAAAGTCTATCCTCAAAAGCACCTTTTTTCACTTTCGGCGCTGTTTGGAGCAAAAAAGACAAACGTCCAGCTTTTGCTGCCACAGCAAAGGTGCCAGCAGGGAAAAGGGATGCTGCTTCTCACTGCCTCCTGGAACCCCTTCAAATGCCCCACACAATTTGGCCCTGTCTGCTTTCCTGCGCACGCTATCCTCAAAAGCACCTTTTTTCACTTTCGGCGCTGTTTGGAGCAAAAAAGACAAACGTCCAGCTTTTGCTGCCACAGCAAAGGTGCCAGCGGGGAAAAGTGATGCTGCTTCTCACTGCCTCCTGGAACCCCTTCAAATGCCCCACACAATTTGGCCCTCTCTGCTTTCCTGAAAAATCTATCCTCAAAAGCACCTTTTTTCACTTTCAGCGCTGTTTGGAGCAAAAAAGACAAACGTCCAGCTTTTGCTGCCACAGCAAGGTGCCAGCGGGGAAAAGTGATGCTGCTTCTCACTGCCTCCTGGAACCCCTTCAAATGCCCCAGACAATTTGGCCCTCTCTGCTTTCCTGAAAAGTCTATCCTCAAAAGCACCTTTTTTCACTTTCGGCGCCCTCCGGATCAAAAAAGACAAACGTCCAGCTTTTGCTGCCACAGCAAAGGTGCCAGCGGGGAAAAGTGATGCTGCTTCTCACTGCCTCCTGGAACCCCTTCAAATGCCCCACACAATTTGGCCCTCTCTGCTTTCCTGCGCACGCTATCCTCAAAAGCACCTTTTTTCACTTTCGGCGCTGTTTGGAGCAAAAAAGACAAACGTCCAGCTTTTGCTGCCACAGCAAAGGTGCCAGCGGGGAAAAGTGATGCTGGTCCTCACTGCCTCCTGGAACCCCTTCAAATGCCCCACACAATTTGGCCCTCTCTGCTTTCCTGAAAAGTCTATCCTCAAAAGCACCTTTTTTCACTTTCGGCGCTGTTTGGAGCAAAAAAGACAAACGTCCAGCTTTTGCTGCCACAGCAAAGGTGCCAGCGGGGAAAAGTGATGCTGCTTCTCACTGCCTCCTGGAACCCCTTCAAATGCCCCACACAATTTGGCCCTCTCTGCTTTCCTGCGCACGCTATCCTCAAAAGCACCTTTTTTCACTTTCGGCGCTGTTTGGAGCAAAAAAGACAAACGTCCAGCTTTTGCTGCCACAGCAAAGGTGCCAGCGGGGAAAAGTGATGCTGCTTCTCACTGCCTCCTGGAACCCCTTCAAATGCCCCAGACAATTTGGCCCTCTCTGCTTTCCTGAAAAGTCTATCCTCAAAAGCACCTTTTTTCACTTTCGGCGCTGTTTGGAGCAAAAAAGACAAACGTCCAGCTTTTGCTGCCACAGCAAAGGTGCCAGCGGGGAAAAGTGATGCTGCTTCTCACTGCCTCCTGGAACCCCTTCAAATGCCCCAGACAATTTGGCCCTCTCTGCTTTCCTGAAAAGTCTATCCTCAAAAGCACCTTTTTTCACTTTCGGCGCCCTCCGGAGCAAAAAAGACAAACGTCCAGCTTTTGCTGCCACAGCAAAGGTGCCAGCGGGGAAAAGTGATGCTGCTTCTCACTGCCTCCTGGAACCCCTTCAAATGCCCCAGACAATTTGGCCCTCTCTGCTTTCCTGAAAAGTCTATCCTCAAAAGCACCTTTTTTCACTTTCGGCGCTGTTTGGAGCAAAAAAGACAAACGTCCAGCTTTTGCTGCCACAGCAAAGGTGCCAGCGGGGAAAAGTGATGCTGCTTCTCACTGCCTCCTGGAACCCCTTCAAATGCCCCAGATAATTTGGCCCTCTCTGCTTTCCTGCGCACGCTATCCTCAAAAGCACCTTTTTTCACTTTCGGCGCTGTTTGGAGCAAAAAAGACAAACGTCCAGCTTTTGCTGCCACAGCAAAGGTGCCAGCGGGGAAAAGTGATGCTGCTTCTCACTGCCTCCTGGAACCCCTTCAAATGCCCCACACAATTTGGCCCTCTCTGCTTTCCTGCGCACGCTATCCTCAAAAGCACCTTTTTTCACTTTCGGCGCTGTTTGGAGCAAAAAAGACAAACGTCCAGCTTTTGCTGCCACAGCAAAGGTGCCAGCGGGGAAAAGTGATGCTGCTTCTCACTGCCTCCTGGAACCCCTTCAAATGCCCCAGACAATTTGGCCCTCTCTGCTTTCCTGAAAAGTCTATCCTCAAAAGCACCTTTTTTCACTTTCGGCGCTGTTTGGAGCAAAAAAGACAAACGTCCAGCTTTTGCTGCCACAGCAAAGGTGCCAGCGGGGAAAAGTGATGCTGCTTCTCACTGCCTCCTGGAACCCCTTCAAATGCCCCAGACAATTTGGCCCTCTCTGCTTTCCTGAAAAGTCTATCCTCAAAAGCACCTTTTTTCACTTTCGGCGCCCTCCGGAGCAAAAAAGACAAACGTCCAGCTTTTGCTGCCACAGCAAAGGTGCCAGCGGGGAAAAGTGATGCTGCTTCTCACTGCCTCCTGGAACCCCTTCAAATGCCCCAGACAATTTGGCCCTCTCTGCTTTCCTGAAAAGTCTATCCTCAAAAGCACCTTTTTTCACTTTCGGCGCTGTTTGGAGCAAAAAAGACAAACGTCCAGCTTTTGCTGCCACAGCAAAGGTGCCAGCGGGGAAAAGTGATGCTGCTTCTCACTGCCTCCTGGAACCCCTTCAAATGCCCCAGACAATTTGGCCCTCTCTGCTTTCCTGAAAAGTCTATCCTCAAAAGCACCTTTTTTCACTTTCGGCGCTGTTTGGAGCAAAAAAGACAAACGTCCAGCTTTTGCTGCCACAGCAAAGGTGCCAGCGGGGAAAAGTGATGCTGCTTCTCACTGCCTCCTGGAACCCCTTCAAATGCCCCAGACAATTTGGCCCTCTCTGCTTTCCTGAAAAGTCTATCCTCAAAAGCACCTTTTTTCACTTTCGGCGCTGTTTGGAGCAAAAAAGACAAACGTCCAGCTTTTGCTGCCACAGCAAAGGTGCCAGCGGGGAAAAGTGATGCTGCTTCTCACTGCCTCCTGGAACCCCTTCAAATGCCCCAGACAATTTGGCCCTCTCTGCTTTCCTGCGCACGCTATCCTCAAAAGCACCTTTTTTTCACTTTCGGCGCTGTTTGGAGCAAAAAAGACAAACGTCCAGCTTTTGCTGCCACAGCAAAGGTGCCAGCGGGGAAAAGTGATGCTGGTCCTCACTGCCTCCTGGAACCCCTTCAAATGCCCCACACAATTTGGCCCTCTCTGCTTTCCTGCGCACGCTATCCTCAAAAGCACCTTTTTTCACTTTCGGCGCTGTTTGGAGCAAAAAAGACAAACGTCCAGCTTTTGCTGCCACAGCAAAGGTGCCAGCGGGGAAAAGTGATGCTGCTTCTCACTGCCTCCTGGAACCCCTTCAAATGCCCCACACAATTTGGCCCTCTCTGCTCTCCTGAAAAATCTATCCTCAAAAGCACCTTTTTTCACTTTCGGCGCTGTTTGGAGCAAAAAAGACAAAGGTCCAGCTTTTGCTGCCACAGCAAAGGTGCCAGCGGGGAAAAGTGATGCTGCTTCTCACTGCCTCCTGGAACCCCTTCAAATGCCCCAGACAATTTGGCCCTCTCTGCTTTCCTGAAAAGTCTATCCTCAAAAGCACCTTTTTTCACTTTCGGCGCCCTCCGGATCAAAAAAGACGAACGTCCAGCTTTTGCTGCCACAGCAAAGGTGCCAGCGGGGAAAAGTGATGCTGCTTCTCACTGCCTCCTGGAACCCCTTCAAATGCCCCAGACAATTTGGCCCTCTCTGCTTTCCTGAAAAGTCTATCCTCAAAAGCACCTTTTTTCACTTTCGGCGCTGTTTGGAGCAAAAAAGACAAAGGTCCAGCTTTTGCTGCCACAGCAAAGGTGCCAGCGGGGAAAAGTGATGCTGCTTCTCACTGCCTCCTGGAACCCCTTCAAATGCCCCAGACAATTTGGCCCTCTCTGCTTTCCTGAAAAGTCTATCCTCAAAAGCACCTTTTTTCACTTTCGGCGCTGTTTGGAGCAAAAAAGACAAACGTCCAGCTTTTGCTGCCACAGCAAAGGTGCCAGCAGGGAAAAGTGATGCTGCTTCTCACTGCCTCCTGGAACCCCTTCAAATGCCCCACACAATTTGGCCCTGTCTGCTTTCCTGCGCACGCTATCCTCAAAAGCACCTTTTTTCACTTTCGGCGCTGTTTGGAGCAAAAAAGACAAACGTCCAGCTTTTGCTGCCACAGCAAAGGTGCCAGCGGGGAAAAGTGATGCTGCTTCTCACTGCCTCCTGGAACCCCTTCAAATGCCCCAGACAATTTGGCCCTCTCTGCTTTCCTGAAAAATCTATCCTCAAAAGCACCTTTTTTCACTTTCGGCGCTGTTTGGAGCAAAAAAGACAAACGTCCAGCTTTTGCTGCCACAGCAAGGTGCCAGCGGGGAAAAGTGATGCTGCTTCTCACTGCCTCCTGGAACCCCTTCAAATGCCCCAGACAATTTGGCCCTCTCTGCTTTCCTGAAAAGTCTATCCTCAAAAGCACCTTTTTTCACTTTCGGCGCCCTCCGGATCAAAAAAGACAAACGTCCAGCTTTTGCTGCCACAGCAAAGGTGCCAGCGGGGAAAAGTGATGCTGCTTCTCACTGCCTCCTGGAACCCCTTCAAATGCCCCACACAATTTGGCCCTCTCTGCTTTCCTGCGCACGCTATCCTCAAAAGCACCTTTTTTCACTTTCGGCGCTGTTTGGAGCAAAAAAGACAAACGTCCAGCTTTTGCTGCCACAGCAAAGGTGCCAGCGGGGAAAAGTGATGCTGGTCCTCACCGCCTCCTGGAACCCCTTCAAATGCCCCACACAATTTGGCCCTCTTTGCTTTCCTGAAAAGTCTATCCTCAAAAGCACCTTTTTTCACTTTCGGCGCTGTTTAGAGCAAAAAAGACAAAGGTCCAGCTTTTGCTGCCACAGCAAAGGTGCCAGCGGGGAAAAGTGATGCTGCTTCTCACTGCCTCCTGGAACCCCTTCAAATGCCCCAGACAATTTGGCCCTCTCTGCTTTCCTGAAAAGTCTATCCTCAAAAGCACCTTTTTTCACTTTCGGCGCCCTCCGGATCAAAAAAGACAAAGGTCCAGCTTTTGCTGCCACAGCAAAGGTGCCAGCGGGGAAAAGTGATGCTGCTTCTCACTGCCTCCTGGAACCCCTTCAAATGCCCCACACAATTTGGCCCTCTCTGCTTTCCTGCGCACGCTATCCTCAAAAGCACCTTTTTTCACTTTCGGCGCTGTTTGGAGCAAAAAAGACAAACGTCCAGCTTTTGCTGCCACAGCAAAGGTGCCAGCGGGGAAAAGTGATGCTGGTCCTCACTGCCTCCTGGAACCCCTTCAAATGCCCCACACAATTTGGCCCTCTCTGCTTTCCTGCGCACTCTAGCCTCAAAAGCACCTTTTTTCACTTTCGGCGCTGTTTGGAGCAAAAAAGACAAACGTCCAGCTTTTGCTGCCACAGCAAAGGTGCCAGCGGGGAAAAGTGATGCTGCTTCTCACTGCCTCCTGGAACCCCTTCAAATGCCCCACACAATTTGGCCCTCTCTGCTCTCCTGAAAAATCTATCCTCAAAAGCACCTTTTTTCACTTTCGGCGCTGTTTGGAGCAAAAAAGACAAAGGTCCAGCTTTTGCTGCCACAGCAAAGGTGCCAGCGGGGAAAAGTGATGCTGCTTCTCACTGCCTCCTGGAACCCCTTCAAATGCCCCAGACAATTTGGCCCTCTCTGCTTTCCTGAAAAGTCTATCCTCAAAAGCACCTTTTTTCACTTTCGGCGCCCTCCGGATCAAAAAAGACAAACGTCCAGCTTTTGCTGCCACAGCAAAGGTGCCAGCGGGGAAAAGTGATGCTGCTTCTCACTGCCTCCTGGAACCCCTTCAAATGCCCCAGACAATTTGGCCCTCTCTGCTTTCCTGAAAAGTCTATCCTCAAAAGCACCTTTTTTCACTTTCGGCGCTGTTTGGAGCAAAAAAGACAAAGGTCCAGCTTTTGCTGCCACAGCAAAGGTGCCAGCGGGGAAAAGTGATGCTGCTTCTCACTGCCTCCTGGAACCCCTTCAAATGCCCCACACAATTTGGCCCTCTCTGCTTTCCTGAAAAGTCTATCCTCAAAAGCACCTTTTTTCACTTTCGGCGCTGTTTGGAGCAAAAAAGACAAACGTCCAGCTTTTGCTGCCACAGCAAAGGTGCCAGCAGGGAAAAGTGATGCTGCTTCTCACTGCCTCCTGGAACCCCTTCAAATGCCCCACACAATTTGGCCCTGTCTGCTTTCCTGCGCACGCTATCCTCAAAAGCACCTTTTTTCACTTTCGGCGCTGTTTGGAGCAAAAAAGACAAACGTCCAGCTTTTGCTGCCACAGCAAAGGTGCCAGCGGGGAAAAGTGATGCTGCTTCTCACTGCCTCCTGGAACCCCTTCAAATGCCCCAGACAATTTGGCCCTCTCTGCTTTCCTGAAAAATCTATCCTCAAAAGCACCTTTTTTCACTTTCAGCGCTGTTTGGAGCAAAAAAGACAAACGTCCAGCTTTTGCTGCCACAGCAAGGTGCCAGCGGGGAAAAGTGATGCTGCTTCTCACTGCCTCCTGGAACCCCTTCAAATGCCCCAGACAATTTGGCCCTCTCTGCTTTCCTGAAAAGTCTATCCTCAAAAGCACCTTTTTTCACTTTCGGCGCCCTCCGGATCAAAAAAGACAAACGTCCAGCTTTTGCTGCCACAGCAAAGGTGCCAGCGGGGAAAAGTGATGCTGCTTCTCACTGCCTCCTGGAACCCCTTCAAATGCCCCACACAATTTGGCCCTCTCTGCTTTCCTGCGCACGCTATCCTCAAAAGCACCTTTTTTCACTTTCGGCGCTGTTTGGAGCAAAAAAGACAAACGTCCAGCTTTTGCTGCCACAGCAAAGGTGCCAGCGGGGAAAAGTGATGCTGGTCCTCACTGCCTCCTGGAACCCCTTCAAATGCCCCACACAATTTGGCCCTCTCTGCTTTCCTGAAAAGTCTATCCTCAAAAGCACCTTTTTTCACTTTCGGCGCTGTTTGGAGCAAAAAAGACAAACGTCCAGCTTTTGCTGCCACAGCAAAGGTGCCAGCGGGGAAAAGTGATGCTGCTTCTCACTGCCTCCTGGAACCCCTTCAAATGCCCCACACAATTTGGCCCTCTCTGCTTTCCTGCGCACGCTATCCTCAAAAGCACCTTTTTTCACTTTCGGCGCTGTTTGGAGCAAAAAAGACAAACGTCCAGCTTTTGCTGCCACAGCAAAGGTGCCAGCGGGGAAAAGTGATGCTGCTTCTCACTGCCTCCTGGAACCCCTTCAAATGCCCCAGACAATTTGGCCCTCTCTGCTTTCCTGAAAAGTCTATCCTCAAAAGCACCTTTTTTCACTTTCGGCGCTGTTTGGAGCAAAAAAGACAAACGTCCAGCTTTTGCTGCCACAGCAAAGGTGCCAGCGGGGAAAAGTGATGCTGCTTCTCACTGCCTCCTGGAACCCCTTCAAATGCCCCAGACAATTTGGCCCTCTCTGCTTTCCTGAAAAGTCTATCCTCAAAAGCACCTTTTTTCACTTTCGGCGCCCTCCGGAGCAAAAAAGACAAACGTCCAGCTTTTGCTGCCACAGCAAAGGTGCCAGCGGGGAAAAGTGATGCTGCTTCTCACTGCCTCCTGGAACCCCTTCAAATGCCCCAGACAATTTGGCCCTCTCTGCTTTCCTGAAAAGTCTATCCTCAAAAGCACCTTTTTTCACTTTCGGCGCTGTTTGGAGCAAAAAAGACAAACGTCCAGCTTTTGCTGCCACAGCAAAGGTGCCAGCGGGGAAAAGTGATGCTGCTTCTCACTGCCTCCTGGAACCCCTTCAAATGCCCCAGATAATTTGGCCCTCTCTGCTTTCCTGCGCACGCTATCCTCAAAAGCACCTTTTTTCACTTTCGGCGCTGTTTGGAGCAAAAAAGACAAACGTCCAGCTTTTGCTGCCACAGCAAAGGTGCCAGCGGGGAAAAGTGATGCTGCTTCTCACTGCCTCCTGGAACCCCTTCAAATGCCCCACACAATTTGGCCCTCTCTGCTTTCCTGCGCACGCTATCCTCAAAAGCACCTTTTTTCACTTTCGGCGCTGTTTGGAGCAAAAAAGACAAACGTCCAGCTTTTGCTGCCACAGCAAAGGTGCCAGCGGGGAAAAGTGATGCTGCTTCTCACTGCCTCCTGGAACCCCTTCAAATGCCCCAGACAATTTGGCCCTCTCTGCTTTCCTGAAAAGTCTATCCTCAAAAGCACCTTTTTTCACTTTCGGCGCTGTTTGGAGCAAAAAAGACAAACGTCCAGCTTTTGCTGCCACAGCAAAGGTGCCAGCGGGGAAAAGTGATGCTGCTTCTCACTGCCTCCTGGAACCCCTTCAAATGCCCCAGACAATTTGGCCCTCTCTGCTTTCCTGAAAAGTCTATCCTCAAAAGCACCTTTTTTCACTTTCGGCGCCCTCCGGAGCAAAAAAGACAAACGTCCAGCTTTTGCTGCCACAGCAAAGGTGCCAGCGGGGAAAAGTGATGCTGCTTCTCACTGCCTCCTGGAACCCCTTCAAATGCCCCAGACAATTTGGCCCTCTCTGCTTTCCTGAAAAGTCTATCCTCAAAAGCACCTTTTTTCACTTTCGGCGCTGTTTGGAGCAAAAAAGACAAACGTCCAGCTTTTGCTGCCACAGCAAAGGTGCCAGCGGGGAAAAGTGATGCTGCTTCTCACTGCCTCCTGGAACCCCTTCAAATGCCCCAGACAATTTGGCCCTCTCTGCTTTCCTGAAAAGTCTATCCTCAAAAGCACCTTTTTTCACTTTCGGCGCTGTTTGGAGCAAAAAAGACAAACGTCCAGCTTTTGCTGCCACAGCAAAGGTGCCAGCGGGGAAAAGTGATGCTGCTTCTCACTGCCTCCTGGAACCCCTTCAAATGCCCCAGACAATTTGGCCCTCTCTGCTTTCCTGAAAAGTCTATCCTCAAAAGCACCTTTTTTCACTTTCGGCGCTGTTTGGAGCAAAAAAGACAAACGTCCAGCTTTTGCTGCCACAGCAAAGGTGCCAGCGGGGAAAAGTGATGCTGCTTCTCACTGCCTCCTGGAACCCCTTCAAATGCCCCAGATAATTTGGCCCTCTCTGCTTTCCTGCGCACGCTATCCTCAAAAGCACCTTTTTTCACTTTCGGCGCTGTTTGGAGCAAAAAAGACAAACGTCCAGCTTTTGCTGCCACAGCAAAGGTGCCAGCGGGGAAAAGTGATGCTGCTTCTCACTGCCTCCTGGAACCCCTTCAAATGCCCCACACAATTTGGCCCTCTCTGCTTTCCTGCGCACGCTATCCTCAAAAGCACCTTTTTTCACTTTCGGCGCTGTTTGGAGCAAAAAAGACAAACGTCCAGCTTTTGCTGCCACAGCAAAGGTGCCAGCGGGGAAAAGTGATGCTGGTCCTCACTGCCTCCTGGAACCCCTTCAAATGCCCCAGACAATTTGGCCCTCTCTGCTTTCCTGAAAAGTCTATCCTCAAAAGCACCTTTTTTCACTTTCGGCGCTGTTTGGAGCAAAAAAGACAAACGTCCAGCTTTTGCTGCCACAGCAAAGGTGCCAGCGGGGAAAAGTGATGCTGCTTCTCACTGCCTCCTGGAACCCCTTCAAATGCCCCAGACAATTTGGCCCTCTCTGCTTTCCTGAAAAGTCTATCCTCAAAAGCACCTTTTTTCACTTTCGGCGCTGTTTGGAGCAAAAAAGACAAACGTCCAGCTTTTGCTGCCACAGCAAAGGTGCCAGCGGGGAAAAGTGATGCTGCTTCTCACTGCCTCCTGGAACCCCTTCAAATGCCCCACACAATTTGGCCCTCTCTGCTTTCCTGCGCACGCTATCCTCAAAAGCACCTTTTTTCACTTTCGGCGCTGTTTGGAGCAAAAAAGACAAACGTCCAGCTTTTGCTGTCACAGCAAAGGTGCCAGCGGGGAAAAGTGATGCTGCTTCTCACTGCCTCCTGGAACCCCTTCAAATGCCCCAGACAATTTGGCCCTCTCTGCTTTCCTGAAAAGTCTATCCTCAAAAGCACCTTTTTTCACTTTCGGCGCTGTTTGGAGCAAAAAAGACAAAGGTCCAGCTTTTGCTGCCACAGGAAAGGTGCCAGCGGGGAAAAGTGATGCTGCTTCTCACTGCCTCCTGGAACCCCTTCAAATGCCCCAGACAATTTGGCCCTCTCTGCTTTCCTGAAAAGTCTATCCTCAAAAGTACCTTTTTTCACTTTCGGCGCTGTTTGGAGCAAAAAAGACAAAGGTCCAGCTTTTGCTGCCACAGCAAAGGTGCCAGCGGGGAAAAGTGATGCTGCTTCTCACTGCCTCCTGGAACCCCTTCAAATGCCCCACACAATTTGGCCCTCTCTGCTTTCCTGAAAAGTCTATCCTCAAAAGCACCTTTTTTCACTTTCGGCGCTGTTTGGAGCAAAAAAGACAAAGGTCCAGCTTTTGCTGCCACAGCAAAGGTGCCAGCGGGGAAAAGTGATGCTGCTTCTCACTGCCTCCTGGAACCCCTTCAAATGCCCCACACAATTTGGCCCTCTCTGCTTTCCTGAAAAGTCTATCCTCAAAAGCACCTTTTTTCACTTTCGGCGCTGTTTGGAGCAAAAAAGACAAACGTCCAGCTTTTGCTGCCACAGCAAAGGTGCCAGCGGGGAAAAGTGATGCTGCTTCTCACTGCCTCCTGGAACCCCTTCAAATGCTCCAGACAATTTGGCCCTCTCTGCTTTCCTGCGCACGCTATCCTCAAAAGCACCTTTTTTCACTTTCGGCGCTGTTTGGAGCAAAAAAGACAAAGGTCCAGCTTTTGCTGCCACAGCAAAGGTGCCAGCGGGGAAAAGTGATGCTGCTTCTCACTGCCTCCTGGAACCCCTTCAAATGCCCCACACAATTTGGCCCTCTCTGCTTTCCTGAGGACTCTATCCTCAAAAGCACCTTTTTTCACTTTCCGCGCCCTCCGGAGCAAAAAAGACAAACGTCCAGCTTTTGCTGCCACAGCAAAGGTGCCAGCGGGGAAAAGTGATGCTGCTTCTCACTGCCTCCTGGAACCCCTTCAAATGCCCCAGACAATTTGGCCCTCTCTGCTTTCCTGAAAAGTCTATCCTCAAAAGCACCTTTTTTCACTTTCGGCGCTGTTTGGAGCAAAAAAGACAAAGGTCCAGCTTTTGCTGCCACAGCAAAGGTGCCAGCGGGGAAAAGTGATGCTGCTTCTCACTGCCTCCTGGAACCCCTTCAAATGCCCCAGACAATTTGGCCCTCTCTGCTTTCCTGAAAAGTCTATCCTCAAAAGCACCTTTTTTCACTTTCGGTGCTGTTTGGAGCAAAAAAGACAAACGTCCAGCTTTTGCTGCCACAGCAAAGGTGCCAGCGGGGAAAAGTGATGCTGCTTCTCACTGCCTCCTGGAACCCCTTCAAATGCCCCAGACAATTTGGCCCTCTCTGCTTTCCTGCGCACGCTATCCTCAAAAGCACCTTTTTTCACTTTCGGCGCTGTTTGGAGCAAAAAAGACAAACGTCCAGCTTTTGCTGCCACAGCAAAGGTGCCAGCGGGGAAAAGTGATGCTGCTTCTCACTGCCTCCTGGAACCCCTTCAAATGCCCCAGACAATTTGGCCCTCTCTGCTTTCCTGCGCACGCTATCCTCAAAAGCACCTTTTTTCACTTTCGGCGCTGTTTGGAGCAAAAAAGACAAACGTCCAGCTTTTGCTGCCACAGCAAAGGTGCCAGCGGGGAAAAGTGATGCTGCTTCTCACTGCCTCCTGGAACCCCTTCAAATGCCCCACACAATTTGGCCCTCTCTGCTTTCCTGCGCACGCTATCCTCAAAAGCACCTTTTTTCACTTTCGGCGCTGTTTGGAGCAAAAAAGACAAAGGTCCAGCTTTTGCTGCCACAGCAAAGGTGCCAGCGGGGAAAAGTGATGCTGCTTCTCACTGCCTCCTGGAACCCCTTCAAATGCCCCAGACAATTTGGCCCTCTCTGCTTTCCTGAAAAGTCTATCCTCAAAAGCACCTTTTTTCACTTTCGGCGCTGTTTGGAGCAAAAAAGACAAACGTCCAGCTTTTGCTGCCACAGCAAAGGTGCCAGCGGGGAAAAGTGATGCTGCTTCTCACTGCCTCCTGGAACCCCTTCAAATGCCCCAGACAATTTGGCCCTCTCTGCTTTCCTGAAAAGTCTATCCTCAAAAGCACCTTTTTTCACTTTCGGCGCTGTTTGGAGCAAAAAAGACAAACGTCCAGCTTTTGCTGCCACAGCAAAGGTGCCAGCGGGGAAAAGTGATGCTGCTTCTCACTGCCTCCTGGAACCCCTTCAAATGCCCCAGACAATTTGGCCCTCTCTGCTTTCCTGCGCACGCTATCCTCAAAAGCACCTTTTTTCACTTTCGGCGCTGTTTGGAGCAAAAAAGACAAACGTCCAGCTTTTGCTGCCACAGCAAAGGTGCCAGCGGGGAAAAGTGATGCTGCTTCTCACTGCCTCCTGGAACCCCTTCAAATGCCCCAGACAATTTGGCCCTCTCTGCTTTCCTGAGGACTCTATCCTCAAAAGCACCTTTTTTCACTTTCGGCGCCCTCCGGAGCAAAAAAGACAAACGTCCAGCTTTTGCTGCCACAGCAAAGGTGCCAGCGGGGAAAAGTGATGCTGCTTCTCACTGCCTCCTGGAACCCCTTCAAATGCCCCACACAATTTGGCCCTCTATGCTTTCCTGTGCACGCTATCCTCAAAAGCACCTTTTTTCACTTTCGGCGCTGTTTGGAGCAAAAAAGACAAACGTCCAGCTTTTGCTGCCACAGCAAAGGTGCCAGCGGGGAAAAGTGATGCTGCTTCTCACTGCCTCCTGGAACCCCTTCAAATGCTCCAGACAATTTGGCCCTCTCTGCTTTCCTGCGCACGCTATCCTCAAAAGCACCTTTTTTCACTTTCGGCGCTGTTTGGAGCAAAAAAGACAAACGTCCAGCTTTTGCTGCCACAGCAAAGGTGCCAGCGGGGAAAAGTGATGCTGCTTCTCACTGCCTCCTGGAACCCCTTCAAATGCCCCACACAATTTGGCCCTCTCTGCTTTCCTGTGCACGCTATCCTCAAAAGCACCTTTTTTCACTTTCGGCGCTGTTTGGAGCAAAAAAGACAAACGTCCAGCTTTTGCTGCCACAGCAAAGGTGCCAGCGGGGAAAAGTGATGCTGGTCCTCACTGCCTCCTGGAACCCCTTCAAATGCCCCACACAATTTGGCCCTCTCTGCTTTCCTGAAAAGTCTATCCTCAAAAGCACCTTTTTTCACTTTCGGCACTGTTTGGAGCAAAAAAGACAAACGTCCAGCTTTTGCTGCCACAGCAAAGGTGCCAGCGGGGAAAAGTGATGCTGCTTCTCACTGCCTCCTGGAACCCCTTCAAATGCCCCAGACAATTTGGCCCTCTCTGCTTTCCTGCGCACGCTATCCTCAAAAGCACCTTTTTTCACTTTCGGCGCTGTTTGGAGCAAAAAAGACAAACGTCCAGCTTTTGCTGCCACAGCAAAGGTGCCAGCGGGGAAAAGTGATGCTGGTCCTCACTGCCTCCTGGAACCCCTTCAAATGCCCCAGACAATTTGGCCCTCTCTGCTTTCCTGAAAAGTCTATCCTCAAAAGCACCTTTTTTCACTTTCGGCGCTGTTTGGAGCAAAAAAGACAAACGTCCAGCTTTTGCTGCCACAGCAAAGGTGCCAGCGGGGAAAAGTGATGCTGCTTCTCACTGCCTCCTGGAACCCCTTCAAATGCCCCAGACAATTTGGCCCTCTCTGCTTTCCTGAAAAGTCTATCCTCAAAAGCACCTATTTTCACTTTCGGCGCCCTCCGGAGCAAAAAAGACAAACGTCCAGCTTTTGCTGCCACAGCAAAGGTGCCAGCGGGGAAAAGTGATGCTGCTTCTCACTGCCTCCTGGAACCCCTTCAAATGCCCCACACAATTTGGCCCTCTCTGCTTTCCTGCGCACGCTATCCTCAAAAGCACCTTTTTTCACTTTCGGCACTGTTTGGAGCAAAAAAGACAAACGTCCAGCTTTTGCTGCCACAGCAAAGGTGCCAGCGGGGAAAAGTGATGCTGGTCCTCACTGCCTCCTGGAACCCCTTCAAATGCCCCAGACAATTTGGCCCTCTCTGCTTTCCTGAAAAGTCTATCCTCAAAAGCACCTTTTTTCACTTTCGGCGCTGTTTGGAGCAAAAAAGACAAACGTCCAGCTTTTGCTGCCACAGCAAAGGTGCCAGCGGGGAAAAGTGATGCTGCTTCTCACTGCCTCCTGGAACCCCTTCAAATGCCCCAGACAATTTGGCCCTCTCTGCTTTCCTGAAAAGTCTATCCTCAAAAGCACCTTTTTTCACTTTCGGCGCTGTTTGGAGCAAAAAAGACAAACGTCCAGCTTTTGCTGCCACAGCAAAGGTGCCAGCGGGGAAAAGTGATGCTGCTTCTCACTGCCTCCTGGAACCCCTTCAAATGCCCCAGACAATTTGGCCCTCTCTGCTTTCCTGAGGACTCTATCCTCAAAAGCACCTTTTTTCACTTTCGGCGCTGTTTGGAGCAAAAAAGACAAACGTCCAGCTTTTGCTGCCACAGCAAAGGTGCCAGCGGGGAAAAGTGATGCTGGTCCTCACTGCCTCCTGGAACCCCTTCAAATGCCCCAGACAATTTGGCCCTCTCTGCTTTCCTGAAAAGTCTATCCTCAAAAGCACCTTTTTTCACTTTCGGCGCTGTTTGGAGCAAAAAAGACAAACGTCCAGCTTTTGCTGCCACAGCAAAGGTGCCAGCGGGGAAAAGTGATGCTGCTTCTCACTGCCTCCTGGAACCCCTTCAAATGCCCCAGACAATTTGGCCCTCTCTGCTTTCCTGAAAAGTCTATCCTCAAAAGCACCTATTTTCACTTTCGGCGCCCTCCGGAGCAAAAAAGACAAACGTCCAGCTTTTGCTGCCACAGCAAAGGTGCCAGCGGGGAAAAGTGATGCTGCTTCTCACTGCCTCCTGGAACCCCTTCAAATGCCCCACACAATTTGGCCCTCTCTGCTTTCCTGCGCACGCTATCCTCAAAAGCACCTTTTTTCACTTTCGGCACTGTTTGGAGCAAAAAAGACAAACGTCCAGCTTTTGCTGCCACAGCAAAGGTGCCAGCGGGGAAAAGTGATGCTGGTCCTCACTGCCTCCTGGAACCCCTTCAAATGCCCCAGACAATTTGGCCCTCTCTGCTTTCCTGAAAAGTCTATCCTCAAAAGCACCTTTTTTCACTTTCGGCGCTGTTTGGAGCAAAAAAGACAAACGTCCAGCTTTTGCTGCC
Organism: Vanellus vanellus; assembly: GCF_965231255.1. Taxonomy (NCBI): domain Eukaryota; kingdom Metazoa; phylum Chordata; class Aves; order Charadriiformes; family Charadriidae; genus Vanellus; species Vanellus vanellus. The sequence continues at coordinate 53,043 of NW_028128605.1, read as the reverse complement.
ACAGCAAAGGTGCCAGCGGGGAAAAGTGATGCTGCTTCTCACTGCCTCCTGGAACCCCTTCAAATGCCCCACACAATTTGGCCCTCTCTGCTTTCCTGAAAAGTCTATCCTCAAAAGCACCTTTTTTCACTTTCGGCGCTGTTTGGATCAAAAAAGACAAACGTCCAGCTTTTGCTGCCACAGCAAAGGTGCCAGCGGGGAAAAGTGATGCTGCTTCTCACTGCCTCCTGGAACCCCTTCAAATGCCCCAGACAATTTGGCCCTCTCTGCTTTCCTGAGGACTCTATCCTCAAAAGCACCTTTTTTCACTTTCGGCGCTGTTTGGAGCAAAAAAGACAAAGGTCCAGCTTTTGCTGCCACAGCAAAGGTGCCAGCGGGGAAAAGTGATGCTGCTTCTCACTGCCTCCTGGAACCCCTTCAAATGCCCCACACAATTTGGCCCTCTCTGCTTTCCTGAAAAGTCTATCCTCAAAAGCACCTTTTTTCACTTTCGGCGCTGTTTGGAGCAAAAAAGACAAACGTCCAGCTTTTGCTGCCACAGCAAAGGTGCCAGCGGGGAAAAGTGATGCTGCTTCTCACTGCCTCCTGGAACCCCTTCAAATGCCCCAGACAATTTGGCCCTCTCTGCTTTCCTGCGCACTCTATCTTCAAAAGCACCTTTTTTCACTTTCGGCGCTGTTTGGAGCAAAAAAGACAAACGTCCAGCTTTTGCTGCCACAGCAAAGGTGCCAGCGGGGAAAAGTGATGCTGCTTCTCACTGCCTCCTGGAACCCCTTCAAATGCCCCAGACAATTTGGCCCTCTCTGCTTTCCTGCGCACGCTATCCTCAAATGCACCTTTTTTCACTTTCGGCGCTGTTTGGAGCAAAAAAACAAAGGTCCAGCTTTTGCTGCCACAGCAAAGGTGCCAGCGGGGAAAAGTGATGCTGCTTGTCACTGCCTCCTGGAACCCCTTCAAATGCCCCACACAATTTGGCCCTCTCTGCTTTCCTGCGCACTCCATCCTCAAAAGCACCTTTTTTCACTTTCGGCGCTGTTTGGAGCAAAAGAGACAAACGTCCAGCTTTTGCTGCCACAGTAAAGGTGCCAGCGGGGAAAAGTGATGCTGGTCCTCACTGCCTCCTGGAACCCCTTCAAATGCCCCACACAATTTGGCCCTCTCTGCTTTCCTGAAAAGTCTATCCTCAAAAGCACCTTTTTTCACTTTCGGCGCTGTTTGCAGCAAAAAAGACAAACGTCCAGCTTTTGCTGCCACAGCAAAGGTGCCAGCGGGGAAAAGTGATGCTGCTTCTCACTGCCTCCTGGAACCCCTTCAAATGCCCCAGACAATTTGGCCCTCTCTGCTTTCCTGCGCACTCTAGCCTCAAAAGCACCTTTTTTCACTTTCGGCGCTGTTTGGAGCAAAAAAGACAAACGTCCAGCTTTTGCTGCCACAGCAAAGGTGCCAGCGGGGAAAAGTGATGCTGCTTCTCACTGCCTCCTGGAACCCCTTCAAATGCCCCAGACAATTTGGCCCTCTCTGCTTTCCTGAAAAGTCTATCCTCAAAAGCACCTATTTTCACTTTCGGCGCCCTCCGGAGCAAAAAAGACAAACGTCCAGCTTTTGCTGCCACAGCAAAGGTGCAGCGGGGAAAAGTGATGCTGCTTCTCACTGCCTCCTGGAACCCCTTCAAATGCCCCACACAATTTGGCCCTCTCTGCTTTCCTGCGCACGCTATCCTCAAAAGCACCTTTTTTCACTTTCGGCACTGTTTGGAGCAAAAAAGACAAACGTCCAGCTTTTGCTGCCACAGCAAAGGTGCCAGCGGGGAAAAGTGATGCTGGTCCTCACTGCCTCCTGGAACCCCTTCAAATGCCCCAGACAATTTGGCCCTCTCTGCTTTCCTGAAAAGTCTATCCTCAAAAGCACCTTTTTTCACTTTCGGCGCTGTTTGGAGCAAAAAAGACAAACGTCCAGCTTTTGCTGCCACAGCAAAGGTGCCAGCGGGGAAAAGTGATGCTGCTTCTCACTGCCTCCTGGAACCCCTTCAAATGCCCCAGACAATTTGGCCCTCTCTGCTTTCCTGAAAAGTCTATCCTCAAAAGCACCTTTTTTCACTTTCGGCGCTGTTTTGGAGCAAAAAAGACAAACGTCCAGCTTTTGCTGCCACAGCAAAGGTGCCAGCGGGGAAAAGTGATGCTGCTTCTCACTGCCTCCTGGAACCCCTTCAAATGCCCCACACAATTTGGCCCTCTCTGCTTTCCTGAGGACTCTATCCTCAAAAGCACCTTTTTTCACTTTCGGCGCTGTTTGGAGCAAAAAAGACAAAGGTCCAGCTTTTGCTGCCACAGCAAAGGTGCCAGCGGGGAAAAGTGATGCTGCTTCTCACTGCCTCCTGGAACCCCTTCAAATGCCCCACACAATTTGGCCCTCTCTGCTTTCCTGCGCACTCTATCCTCAAAAGCACCTTTTTTCACTTTCGGCGCTGTTTGGAGCAAAAAAGACAAACGTCCAGCTTTTGCTGCCACAGCAAAGGTGCCAGCGGGGAAAAGTGATGCTGCTTCTCACTGCCTCCTGGAACCCCTTCAAATGCCCCAGACAATTTGGCCCTCTCTGCTTTCCTGCGCACTCTATCTTCAAAAGCACCTTTTTTCACTTTCGGCGCTGTTTGGAGCAAAAAAGACAAACGTCCAGCTTTTGCTGCCACAGCAAAGGTGCCAGCGGGGAAAAGTGATGCTGCTTCTCACTGCCTCCTGGAACCCCTTCAAATGCCCCAGACAATTTGGCCCTCTCTGCTTTCCTGCGCACGCTATCCTCAAATGCACCTTTTTTCACTTTCGGCGCTGTTTGGAGCAAAAAAACAAAGGTCCAGCTTTTGCTGCCACAGCAAAGGTGCCAGCGGGGAAAAGTGATGCTGCTTGTCACTGCCTCCTGGAACCCCTTCAAATGCCCCACACAATTTGGCCCTCTCTGCTTTCCTGCGCACTCCATCCTCAAAAGCACCTTTTTTCACTTTCGGCGCTGTTTGGAGCAAAAGAGACAAACGTCCAGCTTTTGCTGCCACAGTAAAGGTGCCAGCGGGGAAAAGTGATGCTGGTCCTCACTGCCTCCTGGAACCCCTTCAAATGCCCCACACAATTTGGCCCTCTCTGCTTTCCTGAAAAGTCTATCCTCAAAAGCACCTTTTTTCACTTTCGGCGCTGTTTGCAGCAAAAAAGACAAACGTCCAGCTTTTGCTGCCACAGCAAAGGTGCCAGCGGGGAAAAGTGATGCTGCTTCTCACTGCCTCCTGGAACCCCTTCAAATGCCCCAGACAATTTGGCCCTCTCTGCTTTCCTGCGCACTCTAGCCTCAAAAGCACCTTTTTTCACTTTCGGCGCTGTTTGGAGCAAAAAAGACAAACGTCCAGCTTTTGCTGCCACAGCAAAGGTGCCAGCGGGGAAAAGTGATGCTGCTTCTCACTGCCTCCTGGAACCCCTTCAAATGCCCCACACAATTTTGGCCCTCTCTGCTTTCCTGAAAAGTCTATCCTCAAAAGCACCTTTTTTCACTTTCGGCGCTGTTTGCAGCAAAAAAGACAAACGTCCAGCTTTTGCTGCCACAGCAAAGGTGCCAGCGGGGAAAAGTGATGCTGCTTCTCACTGCCTCCTGGAACCCCTTCAAATGCCCCAGACAATTTGGCCCTCTCTGCTTTCCTGCGCACTCTATCCTCAAAAGCACCTTTTTTCACTTTCGGCGCTGTTTGGAGCAAAAAAGACAAACGTCCAGCTTTTGCTGCCACAGCAAAGGTGCCAGCGGGGAAAAGTGATGCTGCTTCTCACTGCCACCTGGAACCCCTTCAAATGCCCCACACAATTTGGCCCTCTCTGCTTTCCTGAAAAGTCTATCCTCAAAAGCACCTTTTTTCACTTTCGGCGCTGTTTGCAGCAAAAAAGACAAACGTCCAGCTTTTGCTGCCACAGCAAAGGTGCCAGCGGGGAAAAGTGATGCTGCTTCTCACTGCATCCTGGAACCCCTTCAAATGCCCCAGACAATTTGGCCCTCTATGCTTTCCTGAAAAGTCTATCCTCAAAAGCACCTTTTTTCACTTTCGGCGCTGTTTGGAGCAAAAAAGACAAACGTCCAGCTTTTGCTGCCACAGCAAAGGTGCCAGCGGGGAAAAGTGATGCTGCTTCTCACTGCCTCCTGGAACCCCTTCAAATGCCCCAGACAATTTGGCCCTCTCTGCTTTCCTGCGCACTATAGCCTCAAAAGCACCTTTTTTCACTTTCGGCGCTGTTTGGAGCAAAAAAGACAAACGTCCAGCTTTTGCTGCCACAGCAAAGGTGCCAGCGGGGAAAAGTGATGCTGCTTCTCACTGCCTCCTGGAACCCCTTCAAATGCCCCACACAATTTGGCCCTCTCTGCTTTCCTGAAAAGTCTATCCTCAAAAGCACCTTTTTTCACTTTCGGCGCTGTTTTGGAGCAAAAAAGACAAACGTCCAGCTTTTGCTGCCACAGCAAAGGTGCCAGCGGGGAAAAGTGATGCTGCTTCTCACTGCCTCCTGGAACCCCTTAAAATGCCCCAGACAATTTGGCCCTCTCTGCTTTCCTGAAAAGTCTATCCTCAAAAGCACCTTTTTTCACTTTCGGCGCTGTTTGGAGCAAAAAAAGACAAACGTCCAGCTTTTGCTGCCACAGCAAAGGTGCCAGCGGGGAAAAGTGATGCTGCTTCTCACTGCCACCTGGAACCCCTTCAAATGCCCCAGACAATTTGGCCCTCTCTGCTTTCCTGCGCACTCTATCCTCAAAAGCACCTTTTTTCACTTTCGGCGCTGTTTGGATCAAAAAAGACAAACGTCCAGCTTTTGCTGCCACAGCAAAGGTGCCAGCAGGGAAAAGTGATGCTGGTCCTCACTCCCTCCTGGAACCCCTTCAAATGCCCCAGACAATTTGGCCCTCTCTGCTTTCCTGAAAAGTCTATCCTCAAAAGCACCTTTTTTCACTTTCGGCGCTGTTTGGAGCAAAAAAGACAAACGTCCAGCTTTTGCTGCCACAGCAAAGGTGCCAGCGGGGAAAAGTGATGCTGCTTCTCACTGCCTCCTGGAACCCCTTCAAATGCCCCAGACAATTTGGCCCTCTCTGCTTTCCTGCGCACTCTAGCCTCAAAAGCACCTTTTTTCACTTTCGGCGCTGTTTGGAGCAAAAAAGACAAACGTCCAGCTTTTGCTGCCACAGCAAAGGTGCCAGCGGGGAAAAGTGATGCTGCTTCTCACTGCCTCCTGGAACCCCTTCAAATGCCCCACACAATTTGGCCCTCTCTGCTTTCCTGCGCACTCTATCCTCAAAAGCACCTTTTTTCACTTTCGGCGCTGTTTGGAGCAAAAAAGACAAACGTCCAGCTTTTGCTGCCACAGCAAAGGTGCCAGCGGGGAAAAGTGATGCTGCTTCTCACTGCCTCCTGGAACCCCTTCAAATGCCCCAGACAATTTGGCCCTCTCTGCTTTCCTGAAAAGTCTATCCTCAAAAGCACCTTTTTTTCACTTTCGGCGCTGTTTGGAGCAAAAAAGACAAACGTCCAGCTTTTGCTGCCACAGCAAAGGTGCCAGCGGGGAAAAGTGATGCTGCTTCTCACTGCCACCTGGAACCCCTTCAAATGCCCCACACAATTTGGCCCTCTCTGCTTTCCTGAAAAGTCTATCCTCAAAAGCACCTTTTTTCACTTTCGGCGCTGTTTGGAGCAAAAAAGACAAACGTCCAGCTTTTGCTGCCACAGCAAAGGTGCCAGCGGGGAAAAGTGATGCTGCTTCTCACTGCATCCTGGAACCCCTTCAAATGCCCCAGACAATTTGGCCCTCTCTGCTTTCCTGCGCACTCCATCCTCAAAAGCACCTGTTTTCACTTTCGGCGCCCTCCGGAGCAAAGAAGAAAAACGTCCAGCTTTTGCTGCCACAGTAAAGGTGCCAGCGGGGAAAAGTGATGCTGCTTCTCACTGCCTCCTGGAACCCCTTCAAATGCCCCAGACAATTTGGCCCTCTCTGCTTTCCTGCGCACTCTAGCCTCAAAAGTACCTTTTTTCACTTTCGGCGCTGTTTGGAGCAAAGAAGACAAACGTCCAGCTTTTGCTGCCACAGCAAAGGTGCCAGCGGGGAAAAGTGATGCTGCTTCTCACTGCCTCCTGGAACCCCTTCAAATGCCCCAGACAATTTGGCCCTCTCTGCTTTCCTGCGCACTGTATCCTCAAATGCACGTTTTTCACTTTCGGCGCTGTTTGGAGCAAAAAAGACAAACGTCCAGCTTTTGCTGCCACAGCAAAGGTGCCAGCGGGGAAAAGTGATGCTGCTTGTCACTGCCTCCTGGAACCCCTTCAAATGCCCCAGACAATTTGGCCCTCTCTGCTTTCCTGCGCACTCCATCCTCAAAAGCACCTTTTTTCACTTTCGGCGCTGTTTGGAGCAAAAAAGACAAACGTCCAGCTTTTGCTGCCACAGTAAAGGTGCCAGCGGGGAAAAGTGATGCTGGTCCTCACTGCCTCCTGGAACCCCTTCAAATGCCCCACACAATTTGGCCCTCTCTGCTTTCCTGAAAAGTCTATCCTCAAAAGCACCTTTTTTCACTTTCGGCGCTGTTTGCAGCAAAAAAGACAAACGTCCAGCTTTTGCTGCCACAGCAAAGGTGCCAGCGGGGTAAAGTGATGCTGCTTCTCACTGCCTCCTGGAACCCCTTCAAATGCCCCACACAATTTGGCCCTCTCTGCTTTCCTGCGCACTCTATCCTCAAAAGCACCTTTTTTCACTTTCGGCGCTGTTTGGAGCAAAAAAAGACAAACGTCCAGCTTTTGCTGCCACAGCAAAGGTGCCAGCGGGGAAAAGTGATGCTGGTCCTCACTGCCTCCTGGAACCCCTTCAAATGCCCCCACACAATTTGGCCCTCTCTGCTTTCCTGAAAAGTCTATCCTCAAAAGCACCTTTTTTCACTTTCGGCGCTGTTTGGAGCAAAAAAGACAAACGTCCAGCTTTTGCTGCCACAGCAAAGGTGCCAGCGGGGAAAAGTGATGCTGCTTCTCACTGCCTCCTGGAACCCCTTCAAATGCCCCAGACAATTTGGCCCTCTCTGCTTTCCTGCGCACTCTAGCCTCAAAAGCACCTATTTTCACTTTCGGCGCTGTTTGGAGCAAAAAAGACAAACGTCCAGCTTTTGCTGCCACAGCAAAGGTGCCAGCGGGGAAAAGTGATGCTGCTTCTCACTGCCTCCTGGAACCCCTTCAAATGCCCCACACAATTTGGCCCTCTCTGCTTTCCTGAAAAGTCTATCCTCAAAAGCACCTTTTTTCACTTTCGGCGCTGTTTGGAGCAAAAAAGACAAACGTCCAGCTTTTGCTGCCACAGCAAAGGTGCCAGCGGGGGAAAAGTGATGCTGCTTCTCACTGCCTCCTGGAACCCCTTCAAATGCCCCACACAATTTGGCCCTCTCTGCTTTCCTGAAAAGTCTATCCTCAAAAGCACCTGTTTTCACTTTCGGCGCCCTCCGGAGCAAAGAAGACAAACGTCCAGCTTTTTGCTGCCACAGCAAAGGTGCCAGCGGGGAAAAGTGATGCTGCTTCTCACTGCCTCCTGGAAGCCCTTCAAATGCCCCACACAATTTGGCCCTCTCTGCTTTCCTGAAAAGTCTATCCTCAAAAAGCACCTGTTTTCACTTTCGGCTCCCTCCGGAGCATAGAAGACAAACGTCCAGCTTTTGCTGCCACAGTAAAGGTGCCAGCGGGGAAAAGTGATGCTGGTCCTCACTGCCTCCTGGAACCCCTTCAAATGCCCCAGACAATTTGGCCCTCTCTGCTTTCCTGCGCACGCTATCCTCAAAAGCACCTTTTTTCACTTTCGGCGCTGTTTGGAGCAAAAAAGACAAACGTCCAGCTTTTGCTGCCACAGCAAAGGTGCCAGCGGGGAAAAGTGATGCTGCTTGTCACTGCCTCCTGGAACCCCTTCAAATGCCCCACACAATTTGGCCCTCTCTGCTTTCCTGCGCACTCTAGCCTCAAAAGCACCTGTTTTCACTTTCGGCGCCCTCCGGAGCAAAAAAGACAAACGTCCAGCTTTTGCTGCCACAGCAAAGGTGCCAGCGGGGAAAAGTGATGCTGCTTCTCACTGCCTCCTGGAACCCCTTCAAATGCCCCAGACAATTTGGCCCTCTCTGCTTTCCTGAAAAGTCTATCCTCAAAAGCACCTTTTTTCACTTTCGGCGCTGTTTGGAGCAAAAAAGACAAACGTCCAGCTTTTGCTGCCACAGCAAAGGTGCCAGCGGGGAAAAGTGATGCTGCTTCTCACTGCCTCCTGGAACCCCTTCAAATGCCCCACACAATTTGGCCCTCTCTGCTTTCCTGAAAAGTCTATCCTCAAAAGCACCTTTTTTCACTTTCGGCGCTGTTTGGAGCAAAAAAGACAAACGTCCAGCTTTTGCTGCCACAGCAAAGGTGCCAGCGGGGAAAAGTGATGCTGCTTCTCACTGCCTCCTGGAACCCCTTCAAATGCCCCAGACAATTTGGCCCTCTCTGCTTTCCTGCGCACTCTATCCTCAAAAGCACCTTTTTTCACTTTCGGCGCTGTTTGGAGCAAAAAAAGACAAACGTCCAGCTTTTGCTGCCACAGCAAAGGTGCCAGCGGGGAAAAGTGATGCTGGTCCTCACTGCCTCCTGGAACCCCTTCAAATGCCCCACACAATTTGGCCCTCTCTGCTTTCCTGCGCACTCCATCCTCAAAAGCACCTGTTTTCACTTTCGGCGCCCTCCGGAGCAAAAAAGACAAACGTCCAGCTTTTGCTGCTACAGCAAAGGTGCCAGCGGGGAAAAGTGATGCTGGTCCTCACTGCCTCCTGGAACCCCTTAATATGCCCCACACAATTCGGCCCTCTCTGCTTTCCTGAAAAGTCTATCCTCAAAAGCACCTTTTTTTCACTTTCGGCGCTGTTTGGAGCAAAAAAGACAAACGTCCAGCTTTTGCTGCCACAGCAAAGGTGCCAGCGGGGTGAAGTGATGCTGCTTCTCACTGCCTCCTGGAACCTTCAAATGCTCCACACAATTTGGCCCTCTCTGCTTTCCTGAAAAGTCTGTCCTCAAAAGCACCTTTTTTCACTTTCGGCGCTGTTTGGAGCAAAAAAGACAAACGTCCAGCTTTTGCTGCCACAGCAAAGGTGCCAGCGGGGAAAAGTGATGCTGCTTCTCACTGCCTCCTGGAACCCCTTCAAATGCCCCAGACAATTTGGCCCTCTCTGCTTTCCTGCGCACTCTATCCTCAAAAGCACCTTTTTTCACTTTCGGCGCTGTTTGGAGCAAAAAAGACAAACGTCCAGCTTTTGCTGCCACAGCAAAGGTGCCAGCGGGGAAAAGTGATGCTGGTCCTCACTGCCTCCTGGAACCCCTTCAAATGCCCCAGACAATTTGGCCCTCTCTGCTTTCCTGAAAAGTCTATCCTCAAAAGCACCTTTTTTCACTTTCGGCGCTGTTTGCAGCAAAAAAGACAAACGTCCAGCTTTTGCTGCCACAGCAAAGGTGCCAGCGGGGAAAAGTGATGCTGCTTCTCACTGCCTCCTGGAACCCCTTCAAATGCCCCACACAATTTGGCCCTCTCTGCTTTCCTGCGCACGCTATCCTCAAAAGCACCTGTTTTCACTTTCGGCGCTGTTTGGAGCAAAAAAGACAAACGTCCAGCTTTTGCTGCCACAGCAAAGGTGCCAGCGGGAAAATATGATGCTGCTTCTCCCTGCCTCCTGGAACCCCTTCAAATGCCCCAGACAATTTGACTCTCTCTGCTTTCCTGAAAAGTCTATCCTCAAAAGCACCTTTTTTCACTTTCGGCGCTGTTTGGAGCAAAAAAGACAAACGTCCAGCTTTTGCTGCCACAGCAAAGGTGCCAGCGGGGAAAAGTGATGCTGCTTCTCACTGCCTCCTGGAACCCCTTCAAATGCCCCACACAATTTGTCCCTCTCTGCTTTCCTGAAAAGTCTATACTCAAAAGCACCTTTTTTCACTTTCGGCGCTGTTTGGAGCAAAAAAGACAAACGTCCAGCTTTTGCTGCCACAGCAAAGGTGCCAGCGGGGAAAAGTGATGCTGCTTCTCACTGCCTCCTGGAACCCCTTCAAATGCCCCACACAATTTGGCCCTCTCTGCTTTCCTGCGCACGCTATCCTCAAAAGCACCTTTTTTCACTTTCGGCGCTGTTTGGAGCAAAAAAGACAAACGTCCAGCTTTTGCTGCCACAGCAAAGGTGCCAGCGGGGAAAAGTGATGCTGCTTCTCACTGCCTCCTGGAACCCCTTCAAATGCCCCACACAATTTGGCCCTCTCTGCTTTCCTGAAAAGTCTATCCTCAAAAGCACCTTTTTTCACTTTCGGTGCTGTTTGGAGCAAAAAAGACAAACGTCCAGCTTTTGCTGCCACAGCAAAGGTGCCAGCGGGGAAAAGTGATGCTGCTTCTCACTGCCTCCTGGAACCCCTTCAAATGCCCCAGACAATTTGGCCCTCTCTGCTTTCCTGCGCACTCTATCCTCAAAAGCACCTTTTTTCACTTTCGGCGCTGTTTGGAGCAAAAAAGACAAACGTCCAGCTTTTGCTGCCACAGCAAAGGTGCCAGCGGGGAAAAGTGATGCTGGTCCTCACTGCCTCCTGGAACCCCTTCAAATGCCCCAGACAATTTGGCCCTCTCTGCTTTCCTGAAAAGTCTATCCTCAAAAGCACCTTTTTTCACTTTCGGCGCTGTTTGCAGCAAAAAAGACAAACGTCCAGCTTTTGCTGCCACAGCAAAGGTGCCAGCGGGGAAAAGTGATGCTGCTTCTCACTGCCTCCTGGAACCCCTTCAAATGCCCCACACAATTTGGCCCTCTCTGCTTTCCTGCGCACGCTATCCTCAAAAGCACCTGTTTTCACTTTCGGCGCTGTTTGGAGCAAAAAAGACAAACGTCCAGCTTTTGCTGCCACAGCAAAGGTGCCAGCGGGGAAATATGATGCTGCTTCTCCCTGCCTCCTGGAACCCCTTCAAATGCCCCACACAATTTGACTCTCTCTGCTTTCCTGAAAAGTCTATCCTCAAAAGCACCTTTTTTCACTTTCGGCGCCCTCCGGAGCAAAAAAGACAAACGTCCAGCTTTTGCTGCCACAGCAAAGGTGCCAGCGGGGAAAAGTGATGCTGCTTCTCACTGCCTCCTGGAACCCCTTCAAATGCCCCACACAATTTGGCCCTCTCTGCTTTCCTGCGCACGCTATCCTCAAAAGCACCTTTTTTCACTTTCGGCGCTGTTTGGAGCAAAAAAGACAAACGTCCAGCTTTTGCTGCCACAGTAAAGGTGCCAGCGGGGAAAAGTGATGCTGGTCCTCACTGCCTCCTGGAACGCCTTCAAATGCCCCACACAATTCGGCCCTCTCTGCTTTCCTGAAAAGTCTATCCTCAAAAGCACCTTTTTTCACTTTCGGCGCTGTTTGAAGCAAAAAAGAAAAACGTCCAGCTTTTGCTGCCACAGCAAAGGTGCCAGCGGGGAAAAGTGAAGCTGCTTCTCACTGCCTCCTGGAACCCCTTCAAATGCCCCACACAATTTGGCCCTCTCTGCTTTCCTGAAAAGTCTATCCTCAAAAGCACCTTTTTTCACTTTCGGCGCTGTTTGGAGCAAAAAAGACAAACGTCCAGCTTTTGCTGCCACAGCAAAGGTGCCAGCGGGGAAAAGTGATGCTGCTTCTCACTGCCTCCTGGAACCCCTTCAAATGCCCCACACAATTTGGCCCTCTCTGCTTTCCTGCGCACGCTATCCTCAAAAGCACCTTTTTTCACTTTCGGCGCTGTTTGGAGCAAAAAAGACAAACGTCCAGCTTTTGCTGCCACAGCAAAGGTGCCAGCGGGGAAAAGTGATGCTGCTTCTCACTGCCTCCTGGAACCCCTTCAAATGCCCCACACAATTTGGCCCTCTCTGCTTTCCTGCGCACGCTATCCTCAAAAGCACCTTTTTTCACTTTCGGCGCTGTTTGGAGCAAAAAAGACAAACGTCCAGCTTTTGCTGCCACAGCAAAGGTGCCAGCGGGGAAAAGTGATGCTGCTTCTCACTGCCTCCTGGAACCCCTTCAAATGCCCCACACAATTTGGCCCTCTCTGCTTTCCTGAAAAGTCTATCCTCAAAAGCACCTTTTTTCACTTTCGGTGCTGTTTGGAGCAAAAAAGACAAACGTCCAGCTTTTGCTGCCATAGCAAAGGTTCCAGCGGGGAAAAGTGATGCTGCTTCTCACTGCCTCCTGGAACCCCTTCAAATGCCCCACACAATTTGGCCCTCTCTGCTTTCCTGCGCACTCTATCCTCAAAAGCACCTGTTTTCACTTTCGGCGCCCTCCGGAGCATAGAAGACAAACGTCCAGCTTTTGCTGCCACAGTAAAGGTGCCAGCGGGGAAAAGTGATGCTGGTCCTCACTGCCTCCTGGAACCCCTTCAAATGCCCCACACAATTCGGCCCTCTCTGCTTTCCTGAAAAGTCTATCCTCAAAAGCACCTTTTTTCACTTTCGGCGCTGTTTGAAGCAAAAAAGAAAAACGTCCAGCTTTTGCTGCCACAGCAAAGGTGCCAGCGGGGAAAAGTGATGCTGCTTCTCACTGCCTCCTGGAACCCCTTCAAATGCCCCACACAATTTGGCCCTCTCTGCTTTCCTGAAAAGTCTATCCTCAAAAGCACCTTTTTTCACTTTCGGCGCTGTTTGGAGCAAAAAAGACAAACGTCCAGCTTTTGCTGCCACAGCAAAGGTGCCAGCGGGGAAAAGTGATGCTGCTTCTCACTGCCTCCTGGAACCCCTTCAAATGCCCCAGACAATTTGGCCCTCTCTGCTTTCCTGCGCACTCTATCCTCAAAAGCACCTTTTTTCACTTTCGGCGCTGTTTGGAGCAAAAAAAGACAAACGTCCAGCTTTTGCTGCCACAGCAAAGGTGCCAGCGGGGAAAAGTGATGCTGGTCCTCACTGCCTCCTGGAACCCCTTCAAATGCCCCAGACAATTTGGCCCTCTCTGCTTTCCTGAAAAGTCTATCCTCAAAAGCACCTTTTTTCACTTTCGGCGCTGTTTGGAGCAAAAAAGACAAAGGTCCAGCTTTTGCTGCCACAGCAAAGGTGCCAGCGGGGAAAAGTGATGCTGCTTCTCACTGCCTCCTGGAACCCCTTTAAATGCCCCACACAATTTGGCCCTCTCTGCTTTCCTGAAAAGTCTATCCTCAAAAGCACCTTTTTTCACTTTCGGCGCTGTTTGGAGCAAAAAAGACAAACGTCCAGCTTTTGCTGCCACAGCAAAGGTGCCAGCGGGGAAAAGTGATGCTGGTCCTCACTGCCTCCTGGAACCCCTTCAAATGCCCCACACAATTTGGCCCTCTCTGCTTTCCTGCGCACTCCATCCTCAAAAGCACCTGTTTTCACTTTCGGCGCCCTCCGGAGCAAAAAAGACAAACGTCCAGCTTTTGCTGCTACAGCAAAGGTGCCAGCGGGGAAAAGTGATGCTGGTCCTCACTGCCTCCTGGAACCCCTTCAAATGCCCCAGACAATTTGGCCCTCTCAGCTTTCCTGCGCACTCTATTCTCAAAAGCACCTTTTTTCACTTTCGGCGCTGTTTGGAGCAAAAAAGACAAAGGTCCAGCTTTTGCTGCCACAGCAAAGGTTCCAGCGGGGAAAAGTGATGCTGCTTCTCACTGCCTCCTGGAACCCCTTCAAATGCCCCAGACAATTTGGCCCTCTCTGCTTTCCTGAAAAGTCTATCCTCAAAAGCACCTTTTTTCACTTTCGGCGCTGTTTGCAGCAAAAAAGACAAACGTCCAGCTTTTGCTGCCACAGCAAAGGTGCCAGCGGGGAAAAGTGATGCTGCTTCTCACTGCCTCCTGGAACCCCTTCAAATGCCCCACACAATTTGGCCCTCTCTGCTTTCCTGAAAAGTCTATCCTCAAAAGCACCTTTTTTCACTTTCGGCGCTGTTTGGAGCAAAAAAGACAAACGTCCAGCTTTTGCTGCCACAGCAAAGGTGCCAGCGGGGAAAAGTGATGCTGCTTCTCACTGCCTCCTGGAACCCCTTCAAATGCCCCACACAATTTGGCCCTCTCTGCTTTCCTGCGCACTCTATCCTCAAAAGCACCTTTTTTCACTTTCGGCGCTGTTTGGAGCAAAAAAGACAAACGTCCAGCTTTTGCTGCCACAGCAAAGGTGCCAGCGGGGAAAAGTGATGCTGCTTCTCACTGCCTCCTGGAACCCCTTCAAATGCCCCACACAATTTGGCCCTCTCTGCTTTCCTGCGCACGCTATCCTCAAAAGCACCTTTTTTCACTTTCGGCGCTGTTTGGAGCAAAAAAGACAAAGGTCCAGCTTTTGCTGCCACAGCAAAGGTGCCAGCGGGGAAAAGTGATGCTGCTTCTCACTGCCTCCTGGAACCCCTTCAAATGCCCCAGACAATTTGGCCCTCTCTGCTTTCCTGAAAAGTCTATCCTCAAAAGCACCTTTTTTCACTTTCGGCGCTGTTTGGAGCAAAAAAGACAAACGTCCAGCTTTTGCTGCCACAGCAAAGGTGCCAGCGGGGAAAAGTGATGCTGCTTCTCACTGCCTCCTGGAACCCCTTCAAATGCCCCAGACAATTTGGCCCTCTCTGCTTTCCTGAAAAGTCGATCCTCAAAAGCACCTTTTTTCACTTTCGGCGCTGTTTGCAGCAAAAAAGACAAACGTCCAGCTTTTGCTGCCACAGCAAAGGTTCCAGCGGGGAAAAGTGATGCTGCTTCTCACTGCCTCCTGGAACCCCTTCAAATGCCCCAGACAATTTGGCCCTCTCTGCTTTCCTGAAAAGTCTATCCTCAAAAGCACCTTTTTTCACTTTCGGCGCTGTTTGGAGCAAAAAAGACAAACGTCCAGCTTTTGCTGCCACAGCAAAGGTGCCAGCGGGGAAAAGTGATGCTGCTTCTCACTGCCTCCTGGAACCCCTTCAAATGCCCCACATAATTTGGCCCTCTCTGCTTTCCTGCGCACGCTATCCTCAAAAGCACCTTTTTTCACTTTCGGCGCTGTTTGGAGCAAAAAAGACAAACGTCCAGCTTTTGCTGCCACAGCAAAGGTTCCAGCGGGGAAAAGTGATGCTGCTTCTCACTGCCTCCTGGAACCCCTTCAAATGCCCCAGACAATTTGGCCCTCTCTGCTTTCCTGAAAAGTCTATCCTCAAAAGCACCTTTTTTCACTTTCGGCGCTGTTTGGAGCAAAGAAGACAAACGTCCAGCTTTTGCTGCCACAGCAAAGGTGCCAGCGGGGAAAAGTGATGCTGCTTCTCACTGCCTCCTGGAACCCCTTCAAATGCCTCACACAATTTGGCCCTCTCTGCTTTCCTGCGCACTCTATCCTCAAAAGCACCTTTTTTCACTTTCGGCGCTGTTTGGAGCAAAAAAGACAAAGGTCCAGCTTTTGCTGCCACAGCAAAGGTGCCAGCGGGGAAAAGTGATGCTGCTTCTCACTGCCTCCTGGAACCCCTTCAAATGCCCCACACAATTTGGCCCTCTCTGCTTTCCTGCGCACGCTATCCTCAAAAGCACCTTTTTTCACTTTCGGCGCTGTTTGGAGCAAAAAAGACAAACGTCCAGCTTTTGCTGCCACAGCAAAGGTGCCAGCGGGGAAATATGATGCTGCTTCTCCCTGCCTCCTGGAACCCCTTCAAATGCCCCACACAATTTGGCCCTCTCTGCTTTCCTGAAAAGTCTATCCTCAAAAGCACCTTTTTTCACTTTCGGCGCTGTTTGCAGCAAAAAAGACAAACGTCCAGCTTTTGCTGCCACAGCAAAGGTGCCAGCGGGGAAAAGTGATGCTGCTTCTCACTGCCTCCTGGAACCCCTTCAAATGCCCCACACAATTTGGCCCTCTCTGCTT
The DNA here is from genome assembly GCF_965231255.1 of Vanellus vanellus. NCBI lineage: Eukaryota > Metazoa > Chordata > Aves > Charadriiformes > Charadriidae > Vanellus > Vanellus vanellus. The sequence continues at coordinate 37,191 of NW_028128605.1, read as the reverse complement.
TCCTGCGCACTCTATCCTCAAAAGCACCTTTTTTCACTTTCGGCGCTGTTTGGAGCAAAAAAGACAAACGTCCAGCTTTTGCTGCCACAGCAAAGGTGCCAGCGGGGAAAAGTGATGCTGCTTCTCACTGCCTCCTGGAACCCCTTCAAATGCCCCACACAATTTGGCCCTCTCTGCTTTCCTGCGCACTCTATCCTCAAAAGCACCTTTTTTCACTTTCGGTGCTGTTTGGAGCAAAAAAGACAAACGTCCAGCTTTTGCTGCCACAGCAAAGGTGCCAGCGGGGAAAAGTGATGCTGGTCCTCACTGCCTCCTGGAACCCCTTCAAATGCCCCAGACAATTTGGCCCTCTCTGCTTTCCTGAAAAGTCTATCCTCAAAAGCACCTTTTTTCACTTTCGGCGCTGTTTGGAGCAAAAAAGACAAACGTCCAGCTTTTGCTGCCACAGCAAAGGTGCCAGCGGGGAAAAGTGATGCTGCTTCTCACTGCCTCCTGGAACCCCTTCAAATGCCCCAGACAATTTGGCCCTCTCTGCTTTCCTGAAAAGTCTATCCTCAAAAGCACCTTTTTTCACTTTCGGCGCTGTTTGCAGCAAAAAAGACAAACGTCCAGCTTTTGCTGCCACAGCAAAGGTTCCAGCGGGGAAAAGTGATGCTGCTTCTCACTGCCTCCTGGAACCCCTTCAAATGCCCCAGACAATTTGGCCCTCTCTGCTTTCCTGAAAAGTCTATCCTCAAAAGCACCTTTTTTCACTTTCGGCGCTGTTTGGAGCAAAAAAGACAAACGTCCAGCTTTTGCTGCCACAGCAAAGGTGCCAGCGGGGAAAAGTGATGCTGCTTCTCACTGCCTCCTGGAACCCCTTCAAATGCCCCACATAATTTGGCCCTCTCTGCTTTCCTGCGCACGCTATCCTCAAAAGCACCTTTTTTCACTTTCGGCGCTGTTTGGAGCAAAAAAGACAAAGGTCCAGCTTTTGCTGCCACAGCAAAGGTGCCAGCGGGGAAAAGTGATGCTGCTTCTCACTGCCTCCTGGAACCCCTTCAAATGCCCCACACAATTTGGCCCTCTCTGCTTTCCTGAAAAGTCTATCCTCAAAAGCACCTTTTTTCACTTTCGGCGCTGTTTGGAGCAAAAAAGACAAACGTCCAGCTTTTGCTGCCACAGCAAAGGTGCCAGCGGGGAAAAGTGATGCTGCTTCTCACTGCCTCCTGGAACCCCTTCAAATGCCCCACACAATTTGGCCCTCTCTGCTTTCTTGCGCACTCTATCCTCAAAAGCACCTTTTTTCACTTTCGGCGCTGTTTGGAGCAAAAAAGACAAACGTCCAGCTTTTGCTGCCACAGCAAAGGTGCCAGCGGGGAAAAGTGATGCTGCTTCTCACTGCCTCCTGGAACCCCTTCAAATGCCCCACACAATTTGGCCCTCTCTGCTTTCCTGCGCACGCTATCCTCAAAAGCACCTTTTTTCACTTTCGGCGCTGTTTGGAGCAAAAAAGACAAACGTCCAGCTTTTGCTGCCACAGCAAAGGTGCCAGCGGGGAAATGTGATGCTGCTTCTCCCTGCCTCCTGGAACCCCTTCAAATGCCCCACACAATTTGGCCCTCTCTGCTTTCCTGAAAAGTCTATCCTCAAAAGCACCTTTTTTCACTTTCGGCGCTGTTTGGAGCAAAAAAGACAAACGTCCAGCTTTTGCTGCCACAGCAAAGGTGCCAGCGGGGAAAAGTGATGCTGCTTCTCACTGCCTCCTGGAACCCCTTCAAATGCCCCACACAATTTGGCCCTCTCTGCTTTCCTGAAAAGTCTATCCTCAAAAGCACCTTTTTTCACTTTCGGCGCTGTTTGGAGCAAAAAAGACAAACGTCCAGCTTTTGCTGCCACAGCAAAGGTGCCAGCGGGGAAAAGTGATGCTGCTTCTCACTGCCTCCTGGAACCCCTTCAAATGCCCCACACAATTTGGCCCTCTCTGCTTTCCTGCGCACTCTATCCTCAAAAGCACCTTTTTTCACTTTCGGCGCTGTTTGGAGCAAAAAAAGACAAACGTCCAGCTTTTGCTGCCACAGCAAAGGTGCCAGCGGGGAAAAGTGATGCTGGTCCTCACTGTCTCCTGGAACCTATTCAAATGCCCCACACAATTTGGCCCTCTCTGCTTTCCTGAAAAGTCTATCCTCAAAAGCACCTTTTTTCACTTTCGGCGCTGTTTGGAGCAAAAAAGACAAACGTCCAGCTTTTGCTGCCACAGCAAAGGTGCCAGCGGGGAAAAGTGATGCTGCTTCTCACTGCCTCCTGGAACCCCTTCAAATGCCCCAGACAATTTGGCTCTCTCTGCTTTCCTGCGCACTCTAGCCTCAAAAGCACCTTTTTTCACTTTCGGCGCTGTTTGGAGCAAAAAAGACAAACGTCCAGCTTTTGCTGCCACAGCAAAGGTGCCAGCGGGGAAAAGTGATGCTGGTCCTCACTGCCTCCTGGAACCCCTTCAAATGCCCCAGACAATTTGGCCCTCTCTGCTTTCCTGAAAAGTCTATCCTCAAAAGCACCTTTTTTCACTTTCGGCGCTGTTTGGAGCAAAAAAGACAAACGTCCAGCTTTTGCTGCCACAGCAAAGGTGCCAGCGGGGAAAAGTGATGCTGCTTCTCACTGCCTCCTGGAACCCCTTCAAATGCCCCAGACAATTTGGCCCTCTCTGCTTTCCTGAAAAGTCTATCCTCAAAAGCACCTTTTTTCACTTTCGGCGCTGTTTGGAGCAAAAAAGACAAACGTCCAGCTTTTGCTGCCACAGCAAAGGTGCCAGCGGGGAAAAGTGATGCTGGTCCTCACTGCCTCCTGGAACCCCTTCAAATGCCCCACACAATTTGGCCCTCTCTGCTTTCCTGCGCACTCCATCCTCAAAAGCACCTGTTTTCACTTTCGGCGCCCTCCGGAGCAAAAAAGACAAACGTCCAGCTTTTGCTGCTACAGCAAAGGTGCCAGCGGGGAAAAGTGATGCTGCTTCTCACTGCCTCCTGGAACCCCTTCAAATGCCCCAGACAATTTGGCCCTGTCTGCTTTCCTGAGGACTCTATCCGCAAAAGCACCTTTTTTCACTTTCGGCGCCCTCCGGAGCAAAAAAGACAAACGTCCAGCTTTTGCTGCCACAGCAAAGGTGCCAGCGGGGAAAAGTGATGCTGCTTCTCACTGCCTCCTGGAACCCCTTCAAATGCCCCAGACAATTTGGCCCTCTCTGCTTTCCTGAAAAGTCTATCCTCAAAAGCACCTTTTTTCACTTTCGGCGCTGTTTGGAGCAAAAAAGACAAACGTCCAGCTTTTGCTGCCACAGCAAAGGTGCCAGCGGGGAAAAGTGATGCTGCTTCTCACTGCCTCCTGGAACCCCTTCAAATGCCCCACACAATTTGGCCCTCTCTGCTTTCCTGCGCACTCTATCCTCAAAAGCACCTTTTTTCACTTTCGGCGCTGTTTGGAGCAAAAAAGACAAACGTCCAGCTTTTGCTGCCACAGCAAAGGTGCCAGCGGGGAAAAGTGATGCTGCTTCTCACTGCCTCCTGGAACCCCTTCAAATGCCCCAGACAATTTGGCCCTCTCTGCTTTCCTGCGCACGCTATCCTCAAAAGCACCTTTTTTCACTTTCGGCGCTGTTTGGAGCAAAAAAGACAAAGGTCCAGCTTTTGCTGCCACAGCAAAGGTGCCAGCGGGGAAAAGTGATGCTGCTTCTCACTGCCTCCTGGAACCCCTTCAAATGCCCCAGACAATTTGGCCCTCTCTGCTTTCCTGAAAAGTCTATCCTCAAAAGCACCTTTTTTCACTTTCGGCGCTGTTTGGAGCAAAAAAGACAAACGTCCAGCTTTTGCTGCCACAGCAAAGGTGCCAGCGGGGAAAAGTGATGCTGCTTCTCACTGCCTCCTGGAACCCCTTCAAATGCCCCAGACAATTTGGCCCTCTCTGCTTTCCTGAAAAGTCTATCCTCAAAAGCACCTTTTTTCACTTTCGGCGCTGTTTGCAGCAAAAAAGACAAACGTCCAGCTTTTGCTGCCACAGCAAAGGTTCCAGCGGGGAAAAGTGATGCTGCTTCTCACTGCCTCCTGGAACCCCTTCAAATGCCCCAGACAATTTGGCCCTCTCTGCTTTCCTGAAAAGTCTATCCTCAAAAGCACCTTTTTTCACTTTCGGCGCTGTTTGGAGCAAAAAAGACAAACGTCCAGCTTTTGCTGCCACAGCAAAGGTGCCAGCGGGGAAAAGTGATGCTGCTTCTCACTGCCTCCTGGAACCCCTTCAAATGCCCCACATAATTTGGCCCTCTCTGCTTTCCTGCGCACGCTATCCTCAAAAGCACCTTTTTTCACTTTCGGCGCTGTTTGGAGCAAAAAAGACAAACGTCCAGCTTTTGCTGCCACAGCAAAGGTGCCAGCGGGGAAAAGTGATGCTGCTTCTCACTGCCTCCTGGAACCCCTTCAAATGCCCCACACAATTTGGCCCTCTCTGCTTTCCTGAAAAGTCTATCCTCAAAAGCACCTTTTTTCACTTTCGGCGCTGTTTGGAGCAAAAAAGACAAACGTCCAGCTTTTGCTGCCACAGCAAAGGTGCCAGCGGGGAAAAGTGATGCTGCTTCTCACTGCCTCCTGGAACCCCTTCAAATGCCCCACACAATTTGGCCCTCTCTGCTTTCCTGCGCACTCTATCCTCAAAAGCACCTTTTTTCACTTTCGGCGCTGTTTGGAGCAAAAAATACAAAGGTCCAGCTTTTGCTGCCACAGCAAAGGTGCCAGCGGGGAAAAGTGATGCTGCTTCTCACTGCCTCCTGGAACCCCTTCAAATGCCCCACACAATTTGGCCCTCTCTGCTTTCCTGCGCACGCTATCCTCAAAAGCACCTTTTTTCACTTTCGGCGCTGTTTGGAGCAAAAAAGACAAACGTCCAGCTTTTGCTGCCACAGCAAAGGTGCCAGCGGGGAAATATGATGCTGCTTCTCCCTGCCTCCTGGAACCCCTTCAAATGCCCCACACAATTTGGCCCTCTCTGCTTTCCTGAAAAGTCTATCCTCAAAAGCACCTTTTTTCACTTTCGGCGCTGTTTGCAGCAAAAAAGACAAACGTCCAGCTTTTGCTGCCACAGCAAAGGTGCCAGCGGGGAAAAGTGATGCTGCTTCTCACTGCCTCCTGGAACCCCTTCAAATGCCCCACACAATTTGGCCCTCTCTGCTTTCCTGAAAAGTCTATCCTCAAAAGCACCTTTTTTCACTTTCGGCGCTGTTTGGAGCAAAAAAGACAAACGTCCAGCTTTTGCTGCCACAGCAAAGGTGCCAGCGGGGAAAAGTGATGCTGCTTCTCACTGCCTCCTGGAACCCCTTCAAATGCCCCACACAATTTGGCCCTCTCTGCTTTCCTGAAAAGTCTATCCTCAAAAGCACCTTTTTTCACTTTCGGTGCTGTTTGGAGCAAAAAAGACAAACGTCCAGCTTTTGCTGCCACAGCAAAGGTGCCAGCGGGGAAAAGTGATGCTGGTCCTCACTGCCTCCTGGAACCCCTTCAAATGCCCCAGACAATTTGGCCCTCTCTGCTTTCCTGAAAAGTCTATCCTCAAAAGCACCTTTTTTCACTTTCGGCGCTGTTTGGAGCAAAAAAGACAAACGTCCAGCTTTTGCTGCCACAGCAAAGGTGCCAGCGGGGAAAAGTGATGCTGCTTCTCACTGCCTCCTGGAACCCCTTCAAATGCCCCAGACAATTTGGCCCTCTCTGCTTTCCTGAAAAGTCTATCCTCAAAAGCACCTTTTTTCACTTTCGGCGCTGTTTGCAGCAAAAAAGACAAACGTCCAGCTTTTGCTGCCACAGCAAAGGTTCCAGCGGGGAAAAGTGATGCTGCTTCTCACTGCCTCCTGGAACCCCTTCAAATGCCCCAGACAATTTGGCCCTCTCTGCTTTCCTGAAAAGTCTATCCTCAAAAGCACCTTTTTTCACTTTCGGCGCTGTTTGGAGCAAAAAAGACAAACGTCCAGCTTTTGCTGCCACAGCAAAGGTGCCAGCGGGGAAAAGTGATGCTGCTTCTCACTGCCTCCTGGAACCCCTTCAAATGCCCCACATAATTTGGCCCTCTCTGCTTTCCTGCGCACGCTATCCTCAAAAGCACCTTTTTTCACTTTCGGCGCTGTTTGGAGCAAAAAAGACAAACGTCCAGCTTTTGCTGCCACAGCAAAGGTGCCAGCGGGGAAAAGTGATGCTGCTTCTCACTGCCTCCTGGAACCCCTTCAAATGCCCCACACAATTTGGCCCTCTCTGCTTTCCTGAAAAGTCTATCCTCAAAAGCACCTTTTTTCACTTTCGGCGCTGTTTGGAGCAAAAAAGACAAACGTCCAGCTTTTGCTGCCACAGCAAAGGTGCCAGCGGGGAAAAGTGATGCTGCTTCTCACTGCCTCCTGGAACCCCTTCAAATGCCCCACACAATTTGGCCCTCTCTGCTTTCCTGCGCACTCTATCCTCAAAAGCACCTTTTTTCACTTTCGGCGCTGTTTGGAGCAAAAAAGACAAACGTCCAGCTTTTGCTGCCACAGCAAAGGTGCCAGCGGGGAAAAGTGATGCTGCTTCTCACTGCCTCCTGGAACCCCTTCAAATGCCCCAGACAATTTGGCCCTCTCTGCTTTCCTGCGCACGCTATCCTCAAAAGCACCTTTTTTCACTTTCGGCGCTGTTTGGAGCAAAAAAGACAAACGTCCAGCTTTTGCTGCCACAGCAAAGGTGCCAGCGGGGAAATGTGATGCTGCTTCTCCCTGCCTCCTGGAACCCCTTCAAATGCCCCACACAATTTGGCCCTCTCTGCTTTCCTGAAAAGTCTATCCTCAAAAGCACCTTTTTTCACTTTCGGCGCTGTTTGGAGCAAAAAAGACAAACGTCCAGCTTTTGCTGCCACAGCAAAGGTGCCAGCGGGGAAAAGTGATGCTGCTTCTCACTGCCTCCTGGAACCCCTTCAAATGCCCCACACAATTTGGCCCTCTCTGCTTTCCTGAAAAGTCTATCCTCAAAAGCACCTTTTTTCACTTTCGGTGCTGTTTGGAGCAAAAAAGACAAACGTCCAGCTTTTGCTGCCACAGCAAAGGTGCCAGCGGGGAAAAGTGATGCTGCTTCTCACTGCCTCCTGGAACCCCTTCAAATGCCCCACACAATTTGGCCCTCTCTGCTTTCCTGAAAAGTCTATCCTCAAAAGCACCTTTTTTCACTTTCGGCGCTGTTTGGAGCAAAAAAGACAAACGTCCAGCTTTTGCTGCCACAGCAAAGGTGCCAGCGGGGAAAAGTGATGCTGCTTCTCACTGCCTCCTGGAACCCCTTCAAATGCCCCACACAATTTGGCCCTCTCTGCTTTCCTGCGCACTCCATCCTCAAAAGCACCTGTTTTCACTTTCGGCTCCCTCCGGAGCAAAGAAGAAAAACGTCCAGCTTTTGCTGCCACAGTAAAGGTGCCAGCGGGGAAAAGTGATGCTGCTTCTCACTGCCTCCTGGAACCCCTTCAAATGCCCCAGACAATTTGGCCCTCTCTGCTTTCCTGAAAAGTCTATCCTCAAAAGCACCTTTTTTCACTTTCGGCGCTGTTTGGAGCAAAAAAGACAAACGTCCAGCTTTTGCTGCCACAGCAAAGGTGCCAGCGGGGTAAAGTGATGCTGCTTCTCACTGCCTCCTGGAACCCCTTCAAATGCCCCACACAATTTGGCCCTCTCTGCTTTCCTGAAAAGTCTATCCTCAAAAGCACCTTTTTTCACTTTCGGCGCTGTTTGGAGCAAAAAAGACAAACGTCCAGCTTTTGCTGCCACAGCAAAGGTGCCAGCGGGGAAAAGTGATGCTGCTTCTCACTGCCTCCTGGAACCCCTTCAAATGCCCCACACAATTTGGCCCTCTCTGCTTTCCTGCGCACTCTATCCTCAAAAGCACCTTTTTTCACTTTCGGCGCTGTTTGGAGCAAAAAAAGACAAACGTCCAGCTTTTGCTGCCACAGCAAAGGTGCCAGCGGGGAAAAGTGATGCTGGTCCTCACTGTCTCCTGGAACCTATTCAAATGCCCCACACAATTTGGCCCTCTCTGCTTTCCTGAAAAGTCTATCCTCAAAAGCACCTTTTTTCACTTTCGGCGCTGTTTGGAGCAAAAAAGACAAACGTCCAGCTTTTGCTGCCACAGCAAAGGTGCCAGCGGGGAAAAGTGATGCTGCTTCTCACTGCCTCCTGGAACCCCTTCAAATGCCCCAGACAATTTGGCTCTCTCTGCTTTCCTGCGCACTCTAGCCTCAAAAGCACCTTTTTTCACTTTCGGCGCTGTTTGGAGCAAAAAAGACAAACGTCCAGCTTTTGCTGCCACAGCAAAGGTGCCAGCGGGGAAAAGTGATGCTGGTCCTCAGTGGCTCCTGGAACCCCTTCAAATGCCCCACACAATTTGGCCCTCTCTGCTTTCCTGAAAAGTCTATCCTCAAAAGCACCTTTTTTCACTTTCGGCGCTGTTTGGAGCAAAAAAGACAAACGTCCAGCTTTTGCTGCCACAGCAAAGGTGCCAGCGGGGAAAAGTGATGCTGCTTCTCACTGCCTCCTGTAACCCCTTCAAATGCCCCACACAATTTGGCCCTCTCTGCTTTCCTGAAAAGTCTATCCTCAAAAGCACCTTTTTTCACTTTCGGCGCTGTTTGGAGCAAAAAAGACAAACGTCCAGCTTTTGCTGCCACAGCAAAGGTGCCAGCGGGGAAAAGTGATGCTGCTTCTCACTGCCTCCTGGAACCCCTTCAAATGCCCCACACAATTTGGCCCTCTCTGCTTTCCTGCGCACGCTATCCTCAAAAGCACCTTTTTTCACTTTCGGCGCTGTTTGGAGCAAAAAAAGACAAACGTCCAGCTTTTGCTGCCACAGCAAAGGTGCCAGCGGGGAAAAGTGATGCTGGTCCTCACTGCCTCCTGGAACCCCTTCAAATGCCCCACACAATTTGGCCCTCTCTGCTTTCCTGCGCACTCTATCCTCAAAAGCACCTTTTTTCACTTTCGGCGCTGTTTGGAGCAAAAAAGACAAACGTCCAGCTTTTGCTGCCACAGCAAAGGTGCCAGCGGGGAAAAGTGATGCTGCTTCTCACTGCCTCCTGGAACCCCTTCAAATGCCCCACACAATTTGGCCCTCTCTGCTTTCCTGCGCACTCTATCCTCAAAAGCACCTTTTTTCACTTTCGGCGCTGTTTGGAGCAAAAAAGACAAACGTCCAGCTTTTGCTGCCACAGCAAAGGTGCCAGCGGGGAAAAGTGATGCTGCTTCTCACTGCCTCCTGGAACCCCTTCAAATGCCCCACACAATTTGGCCCTCTCTGCTTTCCTGAAAAGTCTATCCTCAAAAGCACCTTTTTTCACTTTCGGCGCTGTTTGCAGCAAAAAAGACAAACGTCCAGCTTTTGCTGCCACAGCAAAGGTGCCAGCGGGGAAAAGTGATGCTGCTTCTCACTGCCTCCTGGAACCCCTTCAAATGCCCCACACAATTTGGCCCTCTCTGCTTTCCTGAAAAGTCTATCCTCAAAAGCACCTTTTTTCACTTTCGGCGCTGTTTGGAGCAAAAAAGACAAAGGTCCAGCTTTTGCTGCCACAGCAAAGGTGCCAGCGGGGAAAAGTGATGCTGCTTCTCACTGCCTCCTGGAACCCCTTCAAATGCCCCAGACAATTTGGCCCTCTCTGCTTTCCTGAAAAGTCTATCCTCAAAAGCACCTTTTTTCACTTTCGGCGCTGTTTGGAGCAAAAAAGACAAACGTCCAGCTTTTGCTGCCACAGCAAAGGTGCCAGCGGGGAAAAGTGATGCTGCTTCTCACTGCCTCCTGGAACCCCTTCAAATGCCCCAGACAATTTGGCCCTCTCTGCTTTCCTGAAAAGTCTATCCTCAAAAGCACCTTTTTTCACTTTCGGCGCTGTTTGCAGCAAAAAAGACAAACGTCCAGCTTTTGCTGCCACAGCAAAGGTGCCAGCGGGGAAAAGTGATGCTGCTTCTCACTGCCTCCTGGAACCCCTTCAAATGCCCCACACAATTTGGCCCTCTCTGCTTTCCTGAAAAGTCTATCCTCAAAAGCACCTTTTTTCACTTTCGGCGCTGTTTGGAGCAAAAAAGACAAACGTCCAGCTTTTGCTGCCACAGCAAAGGTGCCAGCGGGGAAAAGTGATGCTGCTTCTCACTGCCTCCTGGAACCCCTTCAAATGCCCCACACAATTTGGCCCTCTCTGCTTTCCTGCGCACTCTATCCTCAAAAGCACCTTTTTTCACTTTCGGCGCTGTTTGGAGCAAAAAAGACAAACGTCCAGCTTTTGCTGCCACAGCAAAGGTGCCAGCGGGGAAAAGTGATGCTGCTTCTCACTGCCTCCTGGAACCCCTTCAAATGCCCCAGACAATTTGGCCCTCTCTGCTTTCCTGCGCACGCTATCCTCAAAAGCACCTTTTTTCACTTTCGGCGCTGTTTGGAGCAAAAAAGACAAACGTCCAGCTTTTGCTGCCACAGCAAAGGTGCCAGCGGGGAAATATGATGCTGCTTCTCCCTGCCTCCTGGAACCCCTTCAAATGCCCCACACAATTTGGCCCTCTCTGCTTTCCTGAAAAGTCTATCCTCAAAAGCACCTTTTTTCACTTTCGGCGCTGTTTGCAGCAAAAAAGACAAACGTCCAGCTTTTGCTGCCACAGCAAAGGTGCCAGCGGGGAAAAGTGATGCTGCTTCTCACTGCCTCCTGGAACCCCTTCAAATGCCCCACACAATTTGGCCCTCTCTGCTTTCCTGCGCACTCTATCCTCAAAAGCACCTTTTTTCACTTTCGGCGCTGTTTGGAGCAAAAAAGACAAACGTCCAGCTTTTGCTGCCACAGCAAAGGTGCCAGCGGGGAAAAGTGATGCTGCTTCTCACTGCCTCCTGGAACCCCTTCAAATGCCCCAGACAATTTGGCCCTCTCTGCTTTCCTGAAAAGTCTATCCTCAAAAGCACCTTTTTTCACTTTCGGTGCTGTTTGGAGCAAAAAAGACAAACGTCCAGCTTTTGCTGCCACAGCAAAGGTGCCAGCGGGGAAAAGTGATGCTGCTTCTCACTGCCTCCTGGAACCCCTTCAAATGCCCCAGACAATTTGGCCCTCTCTGCTTTCCTGAGGACTCTATCCTCAAAAGCACCTTTTTTCACTTTCGGCGCTGTTTGGAGCAAAAAAGACAAACGTCCAGCTTTTGCTGCCACAGCAAAGGTGCCAGCGGGGAAAAGTGATGCTGCTTCTCACTGCCTCCTGGAACCCCTTCAAATGCCCCAGACAATTTGGCCCTCTCTGCTTTCCTGAAAAGTCTATCCTCAAAAGCACCTTTTTTCACTTTCGGCGCTGTTTGGAGCAAAAAAGACAAACGTCCAGCTTTTGCTGCCACAGCAAAGGTGCCAGCGGGGAAAAGTGATGCTGCTTCTCACTGCCTCCTGGAACCCCTTCAAATGCCCCACATAATTTGGCCCTCTCTGCTTTCCTGCGCACGCTATCCTCAAAAGCACCTTTTTTCACTTTCGGCGCTGTTTGGAGCAAAAAAGACAAACGTCCAGCTTTTGCTGCCACAGCAAAGGTGCCAGCGGGGAAAAGTGATGCTGCTTCTCACTGCCTCCTGGAACCCCTTCAAATGCCCCACACAATTTGGCCCTCTCTGCTTTCCTGAAAAGTCTATCCTCAAAAGCACCTTTTTTCACTTTCGGCGCTGTTTGGAGCAAAAAAGACAAACGTCCAGCTTTTGCTGCCACAGCAAAGGTGCCAGCGGGGAAAAGTGATGCTGCTTCTCACTGCCTCCTGGAACCCCTTCAAATGCCCCAGACAATTTGGCCCTCTCTGCTTTCCTGCGCACTCTATTCTCAAAAGCACCTTTTTTCACTTTCGGCGCTGTTTGGAGCAAAAAAGACAAACGTCCAGCTTTTGCTGCCACAGCAAAGGTGCCAGCGGGGAAAAGTGATTCTGCTTCTCACTGCCTCCTGGAACCCCTTCAAATGCCCCACACAATTTGGCCCTCTCTGCTTTCCTGAAAAGTCTATCCTCAAAAGCACCTTTTTTCACTTTCGGCGCTGTTTGGAGCAAAAAAGACAAACGTCCAGCTTTTGCTGCCACAGCAAAGGTGCCAGCGGGGAAAAGTGATGCTGCTTCTCACTGCCTCCTGGAACCCCTTCAAATGCCCCACACAATTTGGCCCTCTCTGCTTTCCTGCGCACTCCATCCTCAAAAGCACCTGTTTTCACTTTCGGCGCCCTCCGGAGCAAAGAAGAAAAAAGTCCAGCTTTTGCTGCCACAGTAAAGGTGCCAGCGGAGAAAAGTGATGCTGCTTCTCACTGCCTCCTGGAACCCCTTCAAATGCCCCAGACAATTTGGCCCTCTCTGCTTTCCTGAAAAGTCTATCCTCAAAAGCACCTTTTTTCACTTTCGGCGCTGTTTGGAGCAAAAAAGACAAACGTCCAGCTTTTGCTGCCACAGCAAAGGTGCCAGCGGGGTAAAGTGATGCTGCTTCTCACTGCCTCCTGGAACCCCTTCAAATGCCCCAGACAATTTGGCCCTCTCTGCTTTCCTGAAAAGTCTATCCTCAAAAGCACCTTTTTTCACTTTCGGCGCTGTTTGGAGCAAAAAAGACAAACGTCCAGCTTTTGCTGCCACAGCAAAGGTGCCAGCGGGGAAAAGTGATGCTGCTTCTCACTGCCTCCTGGAACCCCTTCAAATGCCCCACACAATTTGGCCCTCTCTGCTTTCCTGCGCACTCTATCCTCAAAAGCACCTTTTTTCACTTTCGGCGCTGTTTGGAGCAAAAAAAGACAAACGTCCAGCTTTTGCTGCCACAGCAAAGGTGCCAGCGGGGAAAAGTGATGCTGGTCCTCACTGTCTCCTGGAACCTATTCAAATGCCCCACACAATTTGGCCCTCTCTGCTTTCCTGAAAAGTCTATCCTCAAAAGCACCTTTTTTCACTTTCGGCGCTGTTTGGAGCAAAAAAGACAAACGTCCAGCTTTTGCTGCCACAGCAAAGGTGCCAGCGGGGAAAAGTGATGCTGCTTCTCACTGCCTCCTGGAACCCCTTCAAATGCCCCAGACAATTTGGCCCTCTCTGCTTTCCTGCGCACTCTAGCCTCAAAAGCACCTTTTTTCACTTTCGGCGCTGTTTGGAGCAAAAAAGACAAACGTCCAGCTTTTGCTGCCACAGCAAAGGTGCCAGCGGGGAAAAGTGATGCTGGTCCTCAGTGGCTCCTGGAACCCCTTCAAATGCCCCACACAATTTGGCCCTCTCTGCTTTCCTGAAAAGTCTATCCTCAAAAGCACCTTTTTTCACTTTCGGCGCTGTTTGGAGCAAAAAAGACAAACGTCCAGCTTTTGCTGCCACAGCAAAGGTTCCAGCGGGGAAAAGTGATGCTGCTTCTCACTGCCTCCTGGAACCCCTTCAAATGCCCCAGACAATTTGGCCCTCTCTGCTTTCCTGAAAAGTCTATCCTCTAAAGCACCTTTTTTCACTTTCGGCGCTGTTTGGAGCAAAAAAGACAAACGTCCAGCTTTTGCTGCCACAGCAAAGGTGCCAGCGGGGAAAAGTGATGCTGCTTCTCACTGCCTCCTGGAACCCCTTCAAATGCCCCACACAATTTGGCCCTCTCTGCTTTCCTGCGCACGCTATCCTCAAAAGCACCTTTTTTCACTTTCGGCGCTGTTTGGAGCAAAAAAAGACAAACGTCCAGCTTTTGCTGCCACAGCAAAGGTGCCAGCGGGGAAAAGTGATGCTGGTCCTCACTGCCTCCTGGAACCCCTTCAAATGCCCCACACAATTTGGCCCTCTCTGCTTTCCTGAAAAGTCTATCCTCAAAAGCACCTTTTTTCACTTTCGGCGCTGTTTGGAGCAAAAAAGACAAACGTCCAGCTTTTGCTGCCACAGCAAAGGTTCCAGCGGGGAAAAGTGATGCTGCTTCTCACTGCCTCCTGGAACCCCTTCAAATGCCCCACACAATTTGGCCCTCTCTGCTTTCCTGCGCACGCTATCCTCAAAAGCACCTTTTTTCACTTTCGGCGCTGTTTGGAGCAAAAAAAGACAAACGTCCAGCTTTTGCTGCCACAGCAAAGGTGCCAGCGGGGAAAAGTGATGCTGGTCCTCACTGCCTCCTGGAACCCCTTCAAATGCCCCACACAATTTGGCCCTCTCTGCTTTCCTGAAAAGTCTATCCTCAAAAGCACCTTTTTTCACTTTCGGCGCTGTTTGGAGCAAAAAAGACAAAGGTCCAGCTTTTGCTGCCACAGCAAAGGTGCCAGCGGGGAAAAGTGATGCTGCTTCTCACTGCCTCCTGGAACCCCTTCAAATGCCCCAGACAATTTGGCCCTCTCTGCTTTCCTGAAAAGTCTATCCTCAAAAGCACCTTTTTTCACTTTCGGCGCTGTTTGGAGCAAAAAAGACAAACGTCCAGCTTTTGCTGCCACAGCAAAGGTGCCAGCGGGGAAAAGTGATGCTGCTTCTCACTGCCTCCTGGAACCCCTTCAAATGCCCCACACAATTTGGCCCTCTCTGCTTTCCTGAAAAGTCTATCCTCAAAAGCACCTTTTTTCACTTTCGGCGCTGTTTGGAGCAAAAAAGACAAACGTCCAGCTTTTGCTGCCACAGCAAAGGTGCCAGCGGGGAAAAGTGATGCTGCTTCTCACTGCCTCCTGGAACCCCTTCAAATGCCCCACACAATTTGGCCCTCTCTGCTTTCCTGCGCACGCTATCCTCAAAAGCACCTTTTTTCACTTTCGGCGCTGTTTGGAGCAAAAAAGACAAACGTCCAGCTTTTGCTGCCACAGCAAAGGTGCCAGCGGGGAAAAGTGATGCTGCTTCTCACTGCCTCCTGGAACCCCTTCAAATGCCCCAGACAATTTGGCCCTCTCTGCTTTCCTGCGCACTCTAGCCTCAAAAGCACCTTTTTTCACTTTCGGCGCTGTTTGGAGCAAAAAAGACAAACGTCCAGCTTTTGCTGCCACAGCAAAGGTGCCAGCGGGGAAAAGTGATGCTGGTCCTCAGTGGCTCCTGGAACCCCTTCAAATGCCCCACACAATTTGGCCCTCTCTGCTTTCCTGAAAAGTCTATCCTCAAAAGCACCTTTTTTCACTTTCGGCGCTGTTTGGAGCAAAAAAGACAAACGTCCAGCTTTTGCTGCCACAGCAAAGGTTCCAGCGGGGAAAAGTGATGCTGCTTCTCACTGCCTCCTGGAACCCCTTCAAATGCCCCAGACAATTTGGCCCTCTCTGCTTTCCTGAAAAGTCTATCCTCAAAAGCACCTTTTTTCACTTTCGGCGCTGTTTGGAGCAAAAAAGACAAACGTCCAGCTTTTGCTGCCACAGCAAAGGTGCCAGCGGGGAAAAGTGATGCTGCTTCTCACTGCCTCCTGGAACCCCTTCAAATGCCCCACACAATTTGGCCCTCTCTGCTTTCCTGCGCACGCTATCCTCAAAAGCACCTTTTTTCACTTTCGGCGCTGTTTGGAGCAAAAAAAGACAAACGTCCAGCTTTTGCTGCCACAGCAAAGGTGCCAGCGGGGAAAAGTGATGCTGGTCCTCACTGCCTCCTGGAACCCCTTCAAATGCCCCACACAATTTGGCCCTCTCTGCTTTCCTGCGCACTCTATCCTCAAAAGCACCTTTTTTCACTTTCGGCGCTGTTTGGAGCAAAAAAGACAAACGTCCAGCTTTTGCTGCCACAGCAAAGGTGCCAGCGGGGAAAAGTGATGCTGCTTCTCACTGCCTCCTGGAACCCCTTCAAATGCCCCAGACAATTTGGCCCTCTCTGCTTTCCTGAAAAGTCTATCCTCAAAAGCACCTTTTTTCACTTTCGGCGCTGTTTGGAGCAAAAAAGACAAACGTCCAGCTTTTGCTGCCACAGCAAAGGTGCCAGCGGGGAAAAGTGATGCTGCTTCTCACTGCCTCCTGGAACCCCTTCAAATGCCCCACACAATTTGGCCCTCTCTGCTTACCTGCGCACGCTATCCTCAAAAGCACCTTTTTTCACTTTCGGCGCTGTTTGGAGCAAAAAAAGACAAACGTCCAGCTTTTGCTGCCACAGCAAAGGTGCCAGCGGGGAAAAGTGATGCTGGTCCTCACTGCCTCCTGGAACCCCTTCAAATGCCCCACACAATTTGGCCCTCTCTGCTTTCCTGCGCACTCTATCCTCAAAAGCACCTTTTTTCACTTTCGGCGCTGTTTGGAGCAAAAAAGACAAACGTCCAGCTTTTGCTGCCACAGCAAAGGTGCCAGCGGGGAAAAGTGATGCTGCTTCTCACTGCCTCCTGGAACCCCTTCAAATGCCCCAGACAATTTGGCCCTCTCTGCTTTCCTGAAAAGTCTATCCTCAAAAGCACCTTTTTTCACTTTCGGCGCTGTTTGGAGCAAAAAAGACAAACGTCCAGCTTTTGCTGCCACAGCAAAGGTGCCAGCGGGGAAAAGTGATGCTGCTTCTCACTGCCTCCTGGAACCCCTTCAAATGCCCCAGACAATTTGGCCCTCTCTGCTTTCCTGAAAAGTCTATCCTCAAAAGCACCTTTTTTCACTTTCCGCGCTGTTTGGAGCAAAAAAGACAAACGTCCAGCTTTTGCTGCCACAGCAAAGGTGCCAGCGGGGAAAAGTGATGCTGCTTCTCACTGCCTCCTGGAACCCCTTCAAATGCCCCACACAATTTGGCCCTCTCTGCTTTCCTGCGCACTCTATCCTCAAAAGCACCTTTTTTCACTTTCGGCGCTGTTTGGAGCAAAAAAGACAAACGTCCAGCTTTTGCTGCCACAGCAAAGGTGCCAGCGGGGAAAAGTGATGCTGGTCCTCACTGCCTCCTGGAACCCCTTCAAATGCCCCACACAATTTGGCCCTCTCTGCTTTCCTGCGCACTCTATCCTCAAAAGCACCTTTTTTCACTTTCGGCGCTGTTTGGAGCAAAAAAGACAAACGTCCAGCTTTTGCTGCCACAGCAAAGGTGCCAGCGGGGAAAAGTGATGCTGCTTCTCACTGCCTCCTGGAACCCCTTCAAATGCCCCAGACAATTTGGCCCTCTCTGCTTTCCTGAAAAGTCTATCCTCAAAAGCACCTTTTTTCACTTTCGGCGCTGTTTGGAGCAAAAAAGACAAACGTCCAGCTTTTGCTGCCACAGCAAAGGTGCCAGCGGGGAAAAGTGATGCTGCTTCTCACTGCCTCCTGGAACCCCTTCAAATGCCCCACACAATTTGGCCCTCTCTGCTTACCTGCGCACGCTATCCTCAAAAGCACCTTTTTTCACTTTCGGCGCTGTTTGGAGCAAAAAAAGACAAACGTCCAGCTTTTGCTGCCACAGCAAAGGTGCCAGCGGGGAAAAGTGATGCTGGTCCTCACTGCCTCCTGGAACCCCTTCAAATGCCCCACACAATTTGGCCCTCTCTGCTTTCCTGCGCACTCTATCCTCAAAAGCACCTTTTTTCACTTTCGGCGCTGTTTGGAGCAAAAAAGACAAACGTCCAGCTTTTGCTGCCACAGAAAAGGTGCCAGCGGGGAAAAGTGATGCTGCTTCTCACTGCCTCCTGGAACCCCTTCAAATGCCCCAGACAATTTGGCCCTCTCTGCTTTCCTGAAAAGTCTATCCTCAAAAGCACCTTTTTTTCACTTTCGGCGCTGTTTTGGAGCAAAAAAGACAAACGTCCAGCTTTTGCTGCCACAGCAAAGGTGCCAGCGGGGAAAAGTGATGCTGCTTCTCACTGCCTCCTGGAACCCCTTCAAATGCCCCAGACAATTTGGCCCTCTCTGCTTTCCTGAAAAGTCTATCCTCAAAAGCACCTTTTTTCACTTTCGGCGCTGTTTGGAGCAAAAAAGACAAACGTCCAGCTTTTGCTGCCACAGCAAAGGTGCCAGCGGGGAAAAGTGATGCTGCTTCTCACTGCCTCCTGGAACCCCTTCAAATGCCCCACACAATTTGGCCCTCTCTGCTTTCCTGCGCACTCTATCCTCAAAAGCACCTTTTTTCACTTTCGGCGCTGTTTGGAGCAAAAAAGACAAACGTCCAGCTTTTGCTGCCACAGCAAAGGTGCCAGCGGGGAAAAGTGATGCTGCTTCTCACTGCCTCCTGGAACCCCTTCAAATGCCCCACACAATTTGGCCCTCTCTGCTTTCCTGCGCACGCTATCCTCAAAAGCACCTTTTTTCACTTTCGGCGCTGTTTGGAGCAAAAAAGACAAACGTCCAGCTTTTGCTGCCACAGCAAAGGTGCCAGCGGGGAAATATGATGCTGCTTCTCCCTGCCTCCTGGAACCCCTTCAAATGCCCCACACAATTTGGCCCTCTCTGCTTTCCTGAAAAGTCTATCCTCAAAAGCACCTTTTTTCACTTTCGGCGCTGTTTGGAGCAAAAAAGACAAACGTCCAGCTTTTGCTGCCACAGCAAAGGTGCCAGCGGGGAAAAGTGATGCTGCTTCTCACTGCCTCCTGGAACCCCTTCAAATGCCCCACACAATTTGGCCCTCTCTGCTTTCCTGCGCACGCTATCCTCAAAAGCACCTTTTTTCACTTTCGGCGCTGTTTGCAGCAAAAAAGACAAACGTCCAGCTTTTGCTGCCACAGCAAAGGTGCCAGCGGGGAAAAGTGATGCTGCTTCTCACTGCCTCCTGGAACCCCTTCAAATGCCCCACACAATTTGGCCCTCTCTGCTTTCCTGAAAAGTCTATCCTCAAAAGCACCTTTTTTCACTTTCGGCGCTGTTTGCAGCAAAAAAGACAAACGTCCAGCTTTTGCTGCCACAGCAAAGGTGCCAGCGGGGAAAAGTGATGCTGCTTCTCACTGCCTCCTGGAACCCCTTCAAATGCCCCACACAATTTGGCCCTCTCTGCTTTCCTGAAAAGTCTATCCTCAAAAGCACCTTTTTTCACTTTCGGCGCTGTTTGGAGCAAAAAAGACAAACGTCCAGCTTTTGCTGCCACAGCAAAGGTGCCAGCGGGGAAAAGTGATGCTGCTTCTCACTGCCTCCTGGAACCCCTTCAAATGCCCCACACAATTTGGCCCTCTCTGCTTTCCTGCGCACTCTATCCTCAAAAGCACCTTTTTTCACTTTCGGCGCTGTTTGGAGCAAAAAAGACAAACGTCCAGCTTTTGCTGCCACAGCAAAGGTGCCAGCGGGGAAAAGTGATGCTGCTTCTCACTGCCTCCTGGAACCCCTTCAAATGCCCCAGACAATTTGGCCCTCTCTGCTTTCCTGAAAAGTCTATCCTCAAAAGCACCTTTTTTCACTTTCGGCGCTGTTTGCAGCAAAAAAGACAAACGTCCAGCTTTTGCTGCCACAGCAAAGGTGCCAGCGGGGAAAAGTGATGCTGCTTCTCACTGCCTCCTGGAACCCCTTCAAATGCCCCACACAATTTGGCCCTCTCTGCTTTCCTGCGCACTCTATCCTCAAAAGCACCTTTTTTCACTTTCGGCGCTGTTTGGAGCAAAAAAGACAAACGTCCAGCTTTTGCTGCCACAGCAAAGGTGCCAGCGGGGAAAAGTGATGCTGCTTCTCACTGCCTCCTGGAACCCCTTCAAATGCCCCACACAATTTGGCCCTCTCTGCTTTCCTGCGCACTCTATCCTCAAAAGCACCTTTTTTCACTTTCGGCGCTGTTTGGAGCAAAAAAGACAAACGTCCAGCTTTTGCTGCCACAGCAAAGGTGCCAGCGGGGAAAAGTGATGCTGCTTCTCACTGCCTCCTGGAACCCCTTCAAATGCCCCACACAATTTGGCCCTCTCTGCTTTCCTGAAATGTCTATCCTCAAAAGCACCTTTTTTCACTTTCGGCGCTGTTTGGAGCAAAAAAGACAAACGTCCAGCTTTTGCTGCCACAGCAAAGGTGCCAGCGGGGAAAAGTGATGCTGCTTCTCACTGCCTCCTGGAACCCCTTCAAATGCCCCACACAATTTGGCCCTCTCTGCTTTCCTGCGCACTCTATCCTCAAAAGCACCTTTTTTCACTTTCGGCGCTGTTTGGAGCAAAAAAGACAAACGTCCAGCTTTTGCTGCCACAGCAAAGGTGCCAGCGGGGAAAAGTGATGCTGCTTCTCACTGCATCCTGGAACCCCTTCAAATGCCCCACACAATTTGGCCCTCTATGCTTTCCTGCGCACTCCATCCTGAAAAGCACCTGTTTTCACTTTCGGCGCCCTCCGGAGCAAAGAAGAAAAACGTCCAGCTTTTGCTGCCACAGTAAAGGTGCCAGCGGGGAAAAGTGATGCTGCTTCTCACTGCCTCCTGGAACCCCTTCAAATGCCCCAGACAATTTGGCCCTCTCTGCTTTCCTGCGCACTCTAGCCTCAAAAGTACCTTTCTTCACTTTCGGCGCTGTTTGGAGCAAAAAAGACAAACGTCCAGCTTTTGCTGCCACAGCAAAGGTGCCAGCGGGGAAAAGTGATGCTGCTTCTCACTGCCTCCTGGAACCCCTTCAAATGCCCCAGACAATTTGGCCCTCTCTGCTTTCCTGCGCACTGTATCCTCAAATGCACCTTTTTTCACTTTCGGCGCTGTTTGGAGCAAAAAAACAAAGGTCCAGCTTTTGCTGCCACAGCAAAGGTGCCAGCGGGGAAAAGTGATGCTGCTTGTCACTGCCCCCTGGAACCCCTTCAAATGCCCCAGACAATTTGGCCCTCTCTGCTTTCCTGCGCACTCCATCCTCAAAAGCACCTGTTTTCACTTTCGGCGCTGTTTGGAGCAAAAAAGACAAACGTCCAGCTTTTGCTGCCACAGCAAAGGTGCCAGCGGGGAAATATCATGCTGCTTCTGCCTGCCTCCTGGAACCCCTTCAAATGCCCCACACAATTTGGCCCTCTCTGCTTTCCTGAAAAGTCTATCCTCAAAAGCACCTTTTTTCACTTTCGGCGCTGTTTGCAGCAAAAAAGACAAACGTCCAGCTTTTGCTCCCACAGCAAAGGTGCCAGCGGGGAAAAGTGATGCTGCTTCTCACTGCCTCCTGGAACCCCTTCAAATGCCCCACACAATTTGGCCCTCTCTGCTTTCCTGCGCACGCTATCCTCAAAAGCACCTTTTTTCACTTTCGGCGCTGTTTGCAGCAAAAAAGACAAACGTCCAGCTTTTGCTGCCACAGCAAAGGTGCCAGCGGGGAAAAGTGATGCTGCTTCTCACTGCCTCCTGGAACCCCTTCAAATGCCCCACACAATTTGGCCCTCTCTGCTTTCCTGCGCACTCTATCCTCAAAAGCACCTTTTTTCACTTTCGGCGCTGTTTGGAGCAAAAAAAGACAAACGTCCAGCTTTTGCTGCCACAGCAAAGGTGCCAGCGGGGAAAAGTGATGCTGCTTCTCACTGCCTCCTGGAACCCCTTCAAATGCCCCACACAATTTGGCCCTCTCTGCTTTCCTGAAAAGTCTATCCTCAAAAGCACCTTTTTTCACTTTCGGTGCTGTTTGGAGCAAAAAAGACAAACGTCCAGCTTTTGCTGCCACAGCAAAGGTGCCAGCGGGGAAAAGTGATGCTGCTTCTCACTGCCTCCTGGAACCCCTTCAAATGCCCCACACAATTTGGCCCTCTCTGCTTTCCTGAAAAGTCTATCCTCAAAAGCACCTTTTTTCACTTTCGGCGCTGTTTGGAGCAAAAAAGACAAACGTCCAGCTTTTGCTGCCACAGCAAAGGTGCCAGCGGGGAAAAGTGATGCTGCTTCTCACTGCCTCCTGGAACCCCTTCAAATGCCCCACACAATTTGGCCCTCTCTGCTTTCCTGCGCACGCTATCCTCAAAAGCACCTTTTTTCACTTTCGGCGCTGTTTGGAGCAAAAAAGACAAACGTCCAGCTTTTGCTGCCACAGCAAAGGTGCCAGCGGGGAAAAGTGATGCTGCTTCTCACTGCCTCCTGGAACCCCTTCAAATGCCCCAGACAATTTGGCCCTCTCTGCTTTCCTGAAAAGTCTATCCTCAAAAGCACCTTTTTTCACTTTCGGCGCTGTTTGGAGCAAAAAAGACAAACGTCCAGCTTTTGCTGCCCACAGCAAAGGTGCCAGCGGGGAAAAGTGATGCTGCTTCTCACTGCCCTCCTGGAACCCCCTTCAAATGCCCCCACACATTTTGGCCCTCTATGCTTTCCTGCGCACTCCATCCTCAAAAGCACCTGTTTTCACTTTCGGCGCCCTCCGGAGCAAAGAAGAAAAACGTCCAGCTTTTGCTGCCCACAGTAAAGGTGCCAGCGGGGAAAGTGATGCTGCTTCTCACTGCCTCCTGGAACCCCTTCAAATGCCCCACACAATTTGGCCCTCTCTGCTTTCCTGCGCACTCTAGCCTCAAAAGTACCTTTTTTCACTTTCGGCGCTGTTTGGAGCAAAAAAGACAAACGTCCAGCTTTTGCTGCCACAGCAAAGGTGCCAGCGGGGAAAAGTGATGCTGCTTCTCACTGCCTCCTGGAACCCCTTCAAATGCCCCAGACAATTTGGCCCTCTCTGCTTTCCTGCGCACTGTATCCTCAAATGCACCTTTTTTTCACTTTCGGCGCTGTTTGGAGCAAAAAAAGACAAACGTCCAGCTTTTGCTGCCACAGCAAAGGTGCCAGCGGGGAAAAGTGATGCTGGTCCTCACTGCCTCCTGGAACCCCTTCAAATGCCCCACACAATTTGGCCCTCTCTGCTTTCCTGAAAAGTCTATCCTCAAAAGCACCTTTTTTCACTTTCGGCGCTGTTTGGAGCAAAAAAGACAAACGTCCAGCTTTTGCTGCCACAGCAAAGGTGCCAGCGGGGAAAAGTGATGCTGCTTCTCACTGCCTCCTGGAACCCCTTCAAATGCCCCACACAATTTGGCCCTCTCTGCTTTCCTGCGCACGCTATCCTCAAAAGCACCTTTTTTCATTTTCGGCGCTGTTTGGAGCAAAAAAGAAAAACGTCCAGCTTTTGCTGCCACAGCAAAGGTGCCAGCGGGGAAAAGTGATGCTGCTTCTCACTGCCTCCTGGAACCCCTTCAAATGCCCCACACAATTTGGCCCTCTCTGCTTTCCTGAAAAGTCTATCCTCAAAAGCACCTTTTTTCACTTTCGGCGCTGTTTGGAGCAAAAAAGACAAAGGTCCAGCTTTTGCTGCCACAGCAAAGGTGCCAGCGGGGAAAAGTGATGCTGCTTCTCACTGCCTCCTGGAACCCCTTCAAATGCCCCACACAATTTGGCCCTCTCTGCTTTCCTGCGCACGGTATCCTCAAAAGCACCTTTTTTCACTTTCGGCGCTGTTTGCAGCAAAAAAGACAAACGTCCAGCTTTTGCTGCCACAGCAAAGGTGCCAGCGGGGAAAAGTGATGCTGCTTCTCACTGCCTCCTGGAACCCCTTCAAATGCCCCAGACAATTTGGCCCTCTCTGCTTTCCTGAAACGTCTATCCTCAAAAGCACCTTTTTTCACTTTCGGCGCTGTTTGGAGCAAAAAAGACAAACGTCCAGCTTTTGCTGCCACAGCAAAGGTGCCAGCGGGGAAAAGTGATGCTGCTTCTCACTGCCTCCTGGAACCCCTTCAAATGCCCCAGACAATTTGGCCCTCTCTGCTTTCCTGAAAAGTCTATCCTCAAAAGCACCTTTTTTCACTTTCGGCGCTGTTTGGAGCAAAAAAGACAAACGTCCAGCTTTTGCTGCCACAGCAAAGGTGCCAGCGGGGAAAAGTGATGCTGCTTCTCACTGCCTCCTGGAACCCCTTCAAATGCCCCACACAATTTGGCCCTCTCTGCTTTCCTGCGCACGCTATCCTCAAAAGCACCTTTTTTCACTTTCGGCGCTGTTTGGAGCAAAAAAAGACAAACGTCCAGCTTTTGCTGCCACAGCAAAGGTGCCAGCGGGGAAAAGTGATGCTGGTCCTCACTGCCTCCTGGAACCCCTTCAAATGCCCCACACAATTTGGCCCTCTCTGCTTTCCTGAAAAGTCTATCCTCAAAAGCACCTTTTTTCACTTTCGGCGCTGTTTGGAGCAAAAAAGACAAACGTCCAGCTTTTGCTGCCACAGCAAAGGTGCCAGCGGGGAAAAGTGATGCTGCTTCTCACTGCCTCCTGGAACCCCTTCAAATGCCCCACACAATTTGGCCCTCTCTGCTTTCCTGAGGACTCTATCCTCAAAAGCACCTTTTTTCACTTTCGGCGCCCTCCGGAGCAAAAAAGACAAACGTCCAGCTTTTGCTGCCACAGCAAAGGTGCCAGCGGGGAAAAGTGATGCTGCTTCTCACTGCCTCCTGGAACCCCTTCAAATGCCCCACACAATTTGGCCCTCTCTGCTTTCCTGAAATGTCTATCCTCAAAAGCACCTTTTTTCACTTTCGGCGCTGTTTGGAGCAAAAAAGACAAACGTCCAGCTTTTGCTGCCACAGCAAAGGTGCCAGCGGGGAAAAGTGATGCTGCTTCTCACTGCCTCCTGGAACCCCTTCAAATGCCCCACACAATTTGGCCCTCTCTGCTTTCCTGCGCACTCTATCCTCAAAAGCACCTTTTTTCACTTTCGGCGCTGTTTGGAGCAAAAAAGACAAACGTCCAGCTTTTGCTGCCACAGCAAAGGTGCCAGCGGGGAAAAGTGATGCTGCTTCTCACTGCCTCCTGGAACCCCTTCAAATGCCCCAGACAATTTGGCCCTCTCTGCTTTCCTGCGCACTGTATCCTCAAATGCACCTTTTTTCACTTTCGGCGCTGTTTGGAGCAAAAAAACAAAGGTCCAGCTTTTGCTGCCACAGCAAAGGTGCCAGCGGGGAAAAGTGATGCTGCTTGTCACTGCCCCCTGGAACCCCTTCAAATGCCCCAGACAATTTGGCCCTCTCTGCTTTCCTGCGCACTGTATCCTCAAATGCACCTTTTTTCACTTTCGGCGCTGTTTGGAGCAAAAAAAGACAAACGTCCAGCTTTTGCTGCCACAGCAAAGGTGCCAGCGGGGAAAAGTGATGCTGGTCCTCACTGCCTCCTGGAACCCCTTCAAATGCCCCACACAATTTGGCCCTCTCTGCTTTCCTGAAAAGTCTATCCTCAAAAGCACCTTTTTTCACTTTCGGCGCTGTTTGGAGCAAAAAAGACAAACGTCCAGCTTTTGCTGCCACAGCAAAGGTGCCAGCGGGGAAAAGTGATGCTGCTTCTCACTGCCTCCTGGAACCCCTTCAAATGCCCCAGACAATTTGGCCCTCTCTGCTTTCCTGCGCACGCTATCCTCAAAAGCACCTTTTTTCACTTTCGGCGCTGTTTGGAGCAAAAAAGACAAACGTCCAGCTTTTGCTGCCACAGCAAAGGTGCCAGCGGGGAAAAGTGATGCTGCTTCTCACTGCCTCCTGGAACCCCTTCAAATGCCCCACACAATTTGGCCCTCTCTGCTTTCCTGAAAAGTCTATCCTCAAAAGCACCTTTTTTCACTTTCGGCGCTGTTTGGAGCAAAAAAGACAAACGTCCAGCTTTTGCTGCCACAGCAAAGGTGCCAGCGGGGAAAAGTGATGCTGCTTCTCACTGCCTCCTGGAACCCCTTCAAATGCCCCACACAATTTGGCCCTCTCTGCTTTCCTGCGCACGGTATCCTCAAAAGCACCTTTTTTCACTTTCGGCGCTGTTTGCAGCAAAAAAGACAAACGTCCAGCTTTTGCTGCCACAGCAAAGGTGCCAGCGGGGAAAAGTGATGCTGCTTCTCACTGCCTCCTGGAACCCCTTCAAATGCCCCAGACAATTTGGCCCTCTCTGCTTTCCTGAAACGTCTATCCTCAAAAGCACCTTTTTTCACTTTCGGCGCTGTTTGGAGCAAAAAAGACAAACGTCCAGCTTTTGCTGCCACAGCAAAGGTGCCAGCGGGGAAAAGTGATGCTGGTCCTCACTGCCTCCTGGAACCCCTTCAAATGCCCCACACAATTTGGCCCTCTCTGCTTTCCTGAAAAGTCTATCCTCAAAAGCACCTTTTTTCACTTTCGGCGCTGTTTGGAGCAAAAAAGACAAACGTCCAGCTTTTGCTGCCACAGCAAAGGTGCCAGCGGGGAAAAGTGATGCTGCTTCTCACTGCCTCCTGGAACCCCTTCAAATGCCCCACACAATTTGGCCCTCTCTGCTTTCCTGCGCACGCTATCCTCAAAAGCACCTTTTTTCACTTTCGGCGCTGTTTGGAGCAAAAAAGACAAACGTCCAGCTTTTGCTGCCACAGCAAAGGTGCCAGCGGGGAAAAGTGATGCTGCTTCTCACTGCCTCCTGGAACCCCTTCAAATGCCCCACACAATTTGGCCCTCTCTGCTTTCCTGCGCACGGTATCCTCAAAAGCACCTTTTTTCACTTTCGGCGCTGTTTGCAGCAAAAAAGACAAACGTCCAGCTTTTGCTGCCACAGCAAAGGTGCCAGCGGGGAAAAGTGATGCTGCTTCTCACTGCCTCCTGGAACCCCTTCAAATGCCCCAGACAATTTGGCCCTCTCTGCTTTCCTGAAACGTCTATCCTCAAAAGCACCTTTTTTCACTTTCGGCGCTGTTTGGAGCAAAAAAGACAAACGTCCAGCTTTTGCTGCCACAGCAAAGGTGCCAGCGGGGAAAAGTGATGCTGCTTCTCACTGCCTCCTGGAACCCCTTCAAATGCCCCAGACAATTTGGCCCTCTCTGCTTTCCTGAAAAGTCTATCCTCAAAAGCACCTTTTTTCACTTTCGGCGCTGTTTGGAGCAAAAAGACAAACGTCCAGCTTTTGCTGCCACAGCAAAGGTGCCAGCGGGGAAAAGTGATGCTGCTTCTCACTGCCTCCTGGAACCCCTTCAAATGCCCCACACAATTTGGCCCTCTCTGCTTTCCTGCGCACGCTATCCTCAAAAGCACCTTTTTTCACTTTCGGCGCTGTTTGGAGCAAAAAAAGACAAACGTCCAGCTTTTGCTGCCACAGCAAAGGTGCCAGCGGGGAAAAGTGATGCTGGTCCTCACTGCCTCCTGGAACCCCTTCAAATGCCCCACACAATTTGGCCCTCTCTGCTTTCCTGAAAAGTCTATCCTCAAAAGCACCTTTTTTCACTTTCGGCGCTGTTTGGAGCAAAAAAGACAAACGTCCAGCTTTTGCTGCCACAGCAAAGGTGCCAGCGGGGAAAAGTGATGCTGCTTCTCACTGCCTCCTGGAACCCCTTCAAATGCCCCACACAATTTGGCCCTCTCTGCTTTCCTGAGGACTCTATCCTCAAAAGCACCTTTTTTCACTTTCGGCGCCCTCCGGAGCAAAAAAGACAAACGTCCAGCTTTTGCTGCCACAGCAAAGGTGCCAGCGGGGAAAAGTGATGCTGCTTCTCACTGCCTCCTGGAACCCCTTCAAATGCCCCACACAATTTGGCCCTCTCTGCTTTCCTGAAATGTCTATCCTCAAAAGCACCTTTTTTCACTTTCGGCGCTGTTTGGAGCAAAAAAGACAAACGTCCAGCTTTTGCTGCCACAGCAAAGGTGCCAGCGGGGAAAAGTGATGCTGCTTCTCACTGCCTCCTGGAACCCCTTCAAATGCCCCACACAATTTGGCCCTCTCTGCTTTCCTGCGCACTCTATCCTCAAAAGCACCTTTTTTCACTTTCGGCGCTGTTTGGAGCAAAAAAGACAAACGTCCAGCTTTTGCTGCCACAGCAAAGGTGCCAGCGGGGAAAAGTGATGCTGCTTCTCACTGCCTCCTGGAACCCCTTCAAATGCCCCAGACAATTTGGCCCTCTCTGCTTTCCTGCGCACTGTATCCTCAAATGCACCTTTTTTCACTTTCGGCGCTGTTTGGAGCAAAAAAACAAAGGTCCAGCTTTTGCTGCCACAGCAAAGGTGCCAGCGGGGAAAAGTGATGCTGCTTGTCACTGCCCCCTGGAACCCCTTCAAATGCCCCAGACAATTTGGCCCTCTCTGCTTTCCTGCGCACTCCATCCTCAAAAGCACCTGTTTTCACTTTCGGCGCTGTTTGGAGCAAAAAAGACAAACGTCCAGCTTTTGCTGCCACAGCAAAGGTGCCAGCGGGGAAATATGATGCTGCTTCTGCCTGCCTCCTGGAACCCCTTCAAATGCCCCACACAATTTGGCCCTCTCTGCTTTCCTGCGCACTCTATCCTCAAAAGCACCTTTTTTCACTTTCGGCGCTGTTTGGAGCAAAAAAGACAAACGTCCAGCTTTTGCTGCCACAGCAAAGGTGCCAGCGGGGAAAAGTGATGCTGCTTCTCACTGCCTCCTGGAACCCCTTCAAATGCCCCACACAATTTGGCCCTCTCTGCTTTCCTGCGCACGCTATCCTCAAAAGCACCTTTTTTCACTTTCGGCGCTGTTTGCAGCAAAAAAGACAAACGTCCAGCTTTTGCTGCCACAGCAAAGGTGCCAGCGGGGAAAAGTGATGCTGCTTCTCACTGCCTCCTGGAACCCCTTCAAATGCCCCAGACAATTTGGCCCTCTCTGCTTTCCTGCGCACTCTATCCTCAAAAGCACCTTTTTTCACTTTCGGCGCTGTTTGGAGCAAAAAAAGACAAACGTCCAGCTTTTGCTGCCACAGCAAAGGTGCCAGCGGGGAAAAGTGATGCTGCTTCTCACTGCCTCCTGGAACCCCTTCAAATGCCCCACACAATTTGGCCCTCTCTGCTTTCCTGAAAAGTCTATCCTCAAAAGCACCTTTTTTCACTTTCGGTGCTGTTTGGAGCAAAAAAGACAAACGTCCAGCTTTTGCTGCCACAGCAAAGGTGCCAGCGGGGAAAAGTGATGCTGCTTCTCACTGCCTCCTGGAACCCCTTCAAATGCCCCACACAATTTGGCCCTCTCTGCTTTCCTGAAAAGTCTATCCTCAAAAGCACCTTTTTTCACTTTCGGCGCTGTTTGGAGCAAAAAAGACAAACGTCCAGCTTTTGCTGCCACAGCAAAGGTGCCAGCGGGGAAAAGTGATGCTGCTTCTCACTGCCTCCTGGAACCCCTTCAAATGCCCCACACAATTTGGCCCTCTCTGCTTTCCTGCGCACGCTATCCTCAAAAGCACCTTTTTTCACTTTCGGCGCTGTTTGGAGCAAAAAAGACAAACGTCCAGCTTTTGCTGCCACAGCAAAGGTGCCAGCGGGGAAAAGTGATGCTGCTTCTCACTGCCTCCTGGAACCCCTTCAAATGCCCCAGACAATTTGGCCCTCTCTGCTTTCCTGAAAAGTCTATCCTCAAAAGCACCTTTTTTCACTTTCGGCGCTGTTTGGAGCAAAAAAGACAAACGTCCAGCTTTTGCTGCCACAGCAAAGGTGCCAGCGGGGAAAAGTGATGCTGCTTCTCACTGCCTCCTGGAACCCCTTCAAATGCCCCAGACAATTTGGCCCTCTATGCTTTCCTGCGCACTCCATCCTCAAAAGCACCTGTTTTCACTTTCGGCGCCCTCCGGAGCAAAGAAGAAAAACGTCCAGCTTTTGCTGCCACAGTAAAGGTGCCAGCGGGGAAAAGTGATGCTGCTTCTCACTGCCTCCTGGAACCCCTTCAAATGCCCCACACAATTTGGCCCTCTCTGCTTTCCTGCGCACTCTAGCCTCAAAAGTACCTTTTTTCACTTTCGGCGCTGTTTGGAGCAAAAAAGACAAACGTCCAGCTTTTGCTGCCACAGCAAAGGTGCCAGCGGGGAAAAGTGATGCTGCTTCTCACTGCCTCCTGGAACCCCTTCAAATGCCCCAGACAATTTGGCCCTCTCTGCTTTCCTGCGCACTGTATCCTCAAATGCACCTTTTTTCACTTTCGGCGCTGTTTGGAGCAAAAAAAGACAAACGTCCAGCTTTTGCTGCCACAGCAAAGGTGCCAGCGGGGAAAAGTGATGCTGGTCCTCACTGCCTCCTGGAACCCCTTCAAATGCCCCACACAATTTGGCCCTCTCTGCTTTCCTGAAAAGTCTATCCTCAAAAGCACCTTTTTTCACTTTCGGCGCTGTTTGCAGCAAAAAAGACAAACGTCCAGCTTTTGCTGCCACAGCAAAGGTGCCAGCGGGGAAAAGTGATGCTGCTTCTCACTGCCTCCTGGAACCCCTTCAAATGCCCCAGACAATTTGGCCCTCTCTGCTTTCCTGAAACGTCTATCCTCAAAAGCACCTTTTTTCACTTTCGGCGCTGTTTGGAGCAAAAAAGACAAACGTCCAGCTTTTGCTGCCACAGCAAAGGTGCCAGCGGGGAAAAGTGATGCTGCTTCTCACTGCCTCCTGGAACCCCTTCAAATGCCCCAGACAATTTGGCCCTCTCTGCTTTCCTGAAAAGTCTATCCTCAAAAGCACCTTTTTTCACTTTCGGCGCTGTTTGGAGCAAAAAAGACAAACGTCCAGCTTTTGCTGCCACAGCAAAGGTGCCAGCAGGGAAAAGTGATGCTGCTTCTCACTGCCTCCTGGAACCCCTTCAAATGCCCCACACAATTTGGCCCTCTCTGCTTTCCTGCGCACGGTATCCTCAAAAGCACCTTTTTTCACTTTCGGCGCTGTTTGGAGCAAAAAAGACAAACGTCCAGCTTTTGCTGCCACAGCAAAGGTGCCAGCGGGGAAAAGTGATGCTGCTTCTCACTGCCTCCTGGAACCCCTTCAAATGCCCCAGACAATTTGGCCCTCTCTGCTTTCCTGAAAAGTCTATCCTCAAAAGCACCTTTTTTCACTTTCGGCGCTGTTTGGAGCAAAAAAGACAAACGTCCAGCTTTTGCTGCCACAGCAAAGGTGCCAGCGGGGAAAAGTGATGCTGCTTCTCACTGCCTCCTGGAACCCCTTCAAATGCCCCAGACAATTTGGCCCTCTCTGCTTTCCTGAAAAGTCTATCCTCAAAAGCACCTTTTTTCACTTTCGGCGCTGTTTGGAGCAAAAAAGACAAACGTCCAGCTTTTGCTGCCACAGCAAAGGTGCCAGCGGGGAAAAGTGATGCTGCTTCTCACTGCCTCCTGGAACCCCTTCAAATGCCCCACACAATTTGGCCCTCTCTGCTTTCCTGCGCACGCTATCCTCAAAAGCACCTTTTTTCACTTTCGGCGCTGTTTGGAGCAAAAAAAGACAAACGTCCAGCTTTTGCTGCCACAGCAAAGGTGCCAGCGGGGAAAAGTGATGCTGGTCCTCACTGCCTCCTGGAACCCCTTCAAATGCCCCAGACAATTTGGCCCTCTCTGCTTTCCTGAAAAGTCTATCCTCAAAAGCACCTTTTTTCACTTTCGGCGCTGTTTGGAGCAAAAAAGACAAACGTCCAGCTTTTGCTGCCACAGCAAAGGTGCCAGCGGGGAAAAGTGATGCTGCTTCTCACTGCCTCCTGGAACCCCTTCAAATGCCCCACACAATTTGGCCCTCTCTGCTTTCCTGCGCACTCTATCCTCAAAAGCACCTGTTTTCACTTTCGGCGCTGTTTGGAGCAAAAAAGACAAACGTCCAGCTTTTGCTGCCACAGCAAAGGTGCCAGCGGGGAAAAGTGATGCTGCTTCTCACTGCCTCCTGGAACCCCTTCAAATGCCCCAGAAAATTTGGCCCTCTCTGCTTTCCTGCGCACGCTATCCTCAAAAGCACCTTTTTTCACTTTCGGCGCTGTTTGGAGCAAAGAAGACAAACGTCCAGCTTTTGCTGCCACAGCAAAGGTGCCAGCGGGGAAATATGATGCTGCTTCTCCCTGCCTCCTGGAACCCCTTCAAATGCCCCACACAATTTGGCCCTCTCTGCTTTCCTGAAAAGTCTATCCTCAAAAGCACCTTTTTTCACTTTCGGCGCTGTTTGGAGCAAAAAAGACAAACGTCCAGCTTTTGCTGCCACAGCAAAGGTGCCAGCGGGGAAAAGTGATGCTGCTTCTCACTGCCTCCTGGAACCCCTTCAAATGCCCCAGACAATTTGGCCCTCTCTGCTTTCCTGAAAAGTCTATCCTCAAAAGCACCTTTTTTCACTTTCGGCGCTGTTTGGAGCAAAAAAGACAAACGTCCAGCTTTTGCTGCCACAGCAAAGGTGCCAGCGGGGAAAAGTGATGCTGCTTCTCACTGCCTCCTGGAACCCCTTCAAATGCCCCACACAATTTGGCCCTCTCTGCTTTCCTGCGCACGCTATCCTCAAAAGCACCTTTTTTCACTTTCGGCGCTGTTTGGAGCAAAAAAAGACAAACGTCCAGCTTTTGCTGCCACAGCAAAGGTGCCAGCGGGGAAAAGTGATGCTGGTCCTCACTGCCTCCTGGAACCCCTTCAAATGCCCCAGACAATTTGGCCCTCTCTGCTTTCCTGAAAAGTCTATCCTCAAAAGCACCTTTTTTCACTTTCGGCGCTGTTTGGAGCAAAAAAGACAAACGTCCAGCTTTTGCTGCCACAGCAAAGGTGCCAGCGGGGAAAAGTGATGCTGCTTCTCACTGCCTCCTGGAACCCCTTCAAATGCCCCACACAATTTGGCCCTCTCTGCTTTCCTGCGCACTCTATCCTCAAAAGCACCTTTTTTCACTTTCGGCGCTGTTTGGAGCAAAAAAGACAAACGTCCAGCTTTTGCTGCCACAGCAAAGGTGCCAGCGGGGAAAAGTGATGCTGCTTCTCACTGCCTCCTGGAACCCCTTCAAATGCCCCAGAAAATTTGGCCCTCTCTGCTTTCCTGCGCACGCTATCCTCAAAAGCACCTTTTTTCACTTTCGGCGCTGTTTGGAGCAAAGAAGACAAACGTCCAGCTTTTGCTGCCACAGCAAAGGTGCCAGCGGGGAAATATGATGCTGCTTCTCCCTGCCTCCTGGAACCCCTTCAAATGCCCCACACAATTTGGCCCTCTCTGCTTTCCTGAAAAGTCTATCCTCAAAAGCACCTTTTTTCACTTTCGGCGCTGTTTGCAGCAAAAAAGACAAACGTCCAGCTTTTGCTGCCACAGCAAAGGTGCCAGCGGGGAAAAGTGATGCTGCTTCTCACTGCCTCCTGGAACCCCTTCAAATGCCCCACACAATTTGGCCCTCTCTGCTTTCCTGCGCACGCTATCCTCAAAAGCACCTTTTTTCACTTTCGGCGCTGTTTGGAGCAAAAAAGACAAACGTCCAGCTTTTGCTGCCACAGCAAAGGTGCCAGCGGGGAAAAGTGATGCTGCTTCTCACTGCCTCCTGGAACCCCTTCAAATGCCCCAGACAATTTGGCCCTCTCTGCTTTCCTGAAAAGTCTATCCTCAAAAGCACCTTTTTTCACTTTCGGCGCTGTTTGGAGCAAAAAAGACAAACGTCCAGCTTTTGCTGCCACAGCAAAGGTGCCAGCGGGGAAAAGTGATGCTGCTTCTCACTGCCTCCTGGAACCCCTTCAAATGCCCCACACAATTTGGCCCTCTCTGCTTTCCTGCGCACGCTATCCTCAAAAGCACCTTTTTTCACTTTCGGCGCTGTTTGGAGCAAAAAAGACAAACGTCCAGCTTTTGCTGCCACAGCAAAGGTGCCAGCGGGGAAAAGTGATGCTGGTCCTCACTGCCTCCTGGAACCCCTTCAAATGCCCCAGACAATTTGGCCCTCTCTGCTTTCCTGAAAAGTCTATCCTCAAAAGCACCTTTTTTCACTTTCGGCGCTGTTTGGAGCAAAAAAGACAAACGTCCAGCTTTTGCTGCCACAGCAAAGGTGCCAGCGGGGAAAAGTGATGCTGCTTCTCACTGCCTCCTGGAACCCCTTCAAATGCCCCACACAATTTGGCCCTCTCTGCTTTCCTGCGCACTCTATCCTCAAAAGCACCTTTTTTCACTTTCGGCGCTGTTTGGAGCAAAAAAGACAAACGTCCAGCTTTTGCTGCCACAGCAAAGGTGCCAGCGGGGAAAAGTGATGCTGCTTCTCACTGCCTCCTGGAACCCCTTCAAATGCCCCAGAAAATTTGGCCCTCTCTGCTTTCCTGCGCACGCTATCCTCAAAAGCACCTTTTTTCACTTTCGGCGCTGTTTGGAGCAAAGAAGACAAACGTCCAGCTTTTGCTGCCACAGCAAAGGTGCCAGCGGGGAAATATGATGCTGCTTCTCACTGCCTCCTGGAACCCCTTCAAATGCCCCACACAATTTGGCCCTCTCTGCTTTCCTGAAAAGTCTATCCTCAAAAGCACCTTTTTTCACTTTCGGCGCTGTTTGCAGCAAAAAAGACAAACGTCCAGCTTTTGCTGCCACAGCAAAGGTGCCAGCGGGGAAAAGTGATGCTGCTTCTCACTGCCTCCTGGAACCCCTTCAAATGCCCCACACAATTTGGCCCTCTCTGCTTTCCTGCGCACGCTATCCTCAAAAGCACCTTTTTTCACTTTCGGCGCTGTTTGCAGCAAAAAAGACAAACGTCCAGCTTTTGCTGCCACAGCAAAGGTGCCAGCGGGGAAAAGTGATGCTGCTTCTCACTGCCTCCTGGAACCCCTTCAAATGCCCCAGACAATTTGGCCCTCTCTGCTTTCCTGCGCACTCTATCCTCAAAAGCACCTTTTTTCACTTTCGGCGCCCTCCGGAGCAAAAAAGACAAACGTCCAGCTTTTGCTGCCACAGCAAAGGTGCCAGCGGGGAAAAGTGATGCTGCTTCTCACTGCCTCCTGGAACCCCTTCAAATGCCCCAGACAATTTGGCCCTCTCTGCTTTCCTGCGCACTCTATCCTCAAAAGCACCTTTTTTTCACTTTCGGTGCTGTTTGGAGCAAAAAAGACAAACGTCCAGCTTTTGCTGCCACAGCAAAGGTGCCAGCGGGGAAAAGTGATGCTGCTTCTCACTGCCTCCTGGAACCCCTTCAAATGCCCCACACAATTTGGCCCTCTCTGCTTTCCTGAAAAGTCTATCCTCAAAAGCACCTTTTTTCACTTTCGGCGCTGTTTGGAGCAAAAAAGACAAACGTCCAGCTTTTGCTGCCACAGCAAAGGTGCCAGCGGGGAAAAGTGATGCTGCTTCTCACTGCCTCCTGGAACCCCTTCAAATGCCCCACACAATTTGGCCCTCTCTGCTTTCCTGCGCACGCTATCCTCAAAAGCACCTTTTTTCACTTTCGGCGCTGTTTGGAGCAAAAAAGACAAACGTCCAGCTTTTGCTGCCACAGCAAAGGTGCCAGCGGGGAAAAGTGATGCTGCTTCTCACTGCCTCCTGGAACCCCTTCAAATGCCCCAGACAATTTGGCCCTCTCTGCTTTCCTGAAATGTCTATCCTCAAAAGCACCTTTTTTCACTTTCGGCGCTGTTTGGAGCAAAAAAGACAAACGTCCAGCTTTTGCTGCCACAGCAAAGGTGCCAGCGGGGAAAAGTGATGCTGCTTCTCACTGCCTCCTGGAACCCCTTCAAATGCCCCACACAATTTGGCCCTCTCTGCTTTCCTTAAAAGTCTATCCTCAAAAGCACCTTTTTTCACTTTCGGCGCTGTTTGGAGCAAAAAAGACAAACGTCCAGCTTTTGCTGCCACAGCAAAGGTGCCAGCGGGGAAAAGTGATGCTGCTTCTCACTGCCTCCTGGAACCCCTTCAAATGCCCCAGACAATTTGGCCCTCTCTGCTTTCCTGAAAAGTCTATCATCAAAAGTACCTTTTTTCACTTTCGGCGCTGTTTGGAGCAAAAAAGACAAACGTCCAGCTTTTGCTGCCACAGCAAAGGTGCCAGCGGGGAAAAGTGATGCTGCTTCTCACTGCATCCTGGAACCCCTTCAAATGCCCCAGACAATTTGGCCCTCTATACTTTCCTGCGCACTCCATCCTCAAAAGTACCTGTTTTCACTTTCGGCGCCCTCCGGAGCAAAGAAGAAAAACGTCCAGCTTTTGCTGCCACATTAAATGTGCCAGCGGGGAAAAGTGATGCTGCTTCTCACTGCCTCCTGGAACCCCTTCAAATGCCCCAGACAATTTGGCCCTCTCTGCTTTCCTGCGCACTCTAGCCTCAATAGTAACTTTTTTCACTTTCGGCGCTGTTTGGAGCAAAAAAGACAAACGTCCAGCTTTTGCTGCCACAGCAAAGGTGCCAGCGGGGAAAAGTGATGCTGCTTCTCACTGCCTCCTGGAACCCCTTCAAATGCCCCACACAATTTGGCCCTCTCTGCTTTCCTGCGCACTGTATCCTCAAATGCACCTTTTTTCACTTTCGGCGCTGTTTGGAGCAAAAAAACAAAGGTCCAGCTTTTGCTGCCACAGCAAAGGTGCCAGCGGGGAAAAGTGATGCTGCTTGTCACTGCCTCCTGGAACCCCTTCAAATGCCCCACACAATTTGGCCCTCTCTGCTTTCCTGCGCACTCTATTCTCAAAAGCACCTGTTTTCACTTTCGGCGCTGTTTGGAGCAAAAAAGACAAACGTCCAGCTTTTGCTGCCACAGTAAAGGTGCCAGCGGGGAAAAGTGATGCTGGTCCTCACTGCCTCCTGGAACCCCTTCAAATGCCCCACACAATTTGGCCCTCTCTGCTTTCCTGAAAAGTCTATCCTCAAAAGCACCTTTTTTCACTTTCGGCGCTGTTTGGAGCAAAAAAGACAAACGTCCAGCTTTTGCTGCCACAGCAAAGGTGCCAGCGGGGTAAAGTGATGCTGCTTCTCACTGCCTCCTGGAACCCCTTCAAATGCCCCACACAATTTGGCCCTCTCTGCTTTCCTGAAAAGTCTATCCTCAAAAGCACCTTTTTTCACTTTCGGCGCTGTTTGGAGCAAAAAAGACAAATGTCCAGCTTTTGCTGCCACAGCAAAGGTGCCAGCGGGGAAAAGTGATGCTGCTTCTCACTGCCTCCTGGAACCCCTTCAAATGCCCCACACAATTTGGCCCTCTCTGCTTTCCTGCGCACTCTATCCTCAAAAGCACCTTTTTTCACTTTCGGCGCTGTTTGGAGCAAAAAAGACAAACGTCCAGCTTTTGCTGCCACAGCAAAGGTGCCAGCGGGGAAAAGTGATGCTGCTTCTCACTGCCTCCTGGAACCCCTTCAAATGCCCCACACAATTTGGCCCTCTCTGCTTTCCTGAAAAGTCTATCCTCAAAAGCACCTTTTTTCACTTTCGGCGCTGTTTGCAGCAAAAAAGACAAACGTCCAGCTTTTGCTGCCACAGCAAAGGTGCCAGCGGGGAAAAGTGATGCTGCTTCTCACTGCCTCCTGGAACCCCTTCAAATGCCCCAGACAATTTGGCCCTCTCTGCTTTCCTGCGCACTCTAGCCTCAAAAGCACCTTTTTTCACTTTCGGCGCTGTTTGGAGCAAAAAAGACAAACGTCCAGCTTTTGCTGCCACAGCAAAGGTGCCAGCGGGGAAAAGTGATGCTGGTCCTCAGTGGCTCCTGGAACCCCTTCAAATGCCCCAGACAATTTGGCCCTCTCTGCTTTCCTGAAAAGTCTATCCTCAAAAGCACCTTTTTTCACTTTCGGCGCTGTTTGGAGCAAAAAAGACAAACGTCCAGCTTTTGCTGCCACAGCAAAGGTGCCAGCGGGGAAAAGTGATG